>NC_092569.1:25164667-25464667 GCF_037975245.1 Apostichopus japonicus | reverse complement strand
CGTAACGCTGATATAATTAGCCCTGAATACACAGTTAATATGATTATACTAATACACGTATTGAGAAGTTCTCATCAATTCACTTCAATGTTATTCGCAAGAGTCATTTGAAAGCAAAATATTTTCATGTTTACAAGTTAAGTCGTTCCTTTATATAGAATTTGTGTTGTTAAATCTTAAGTAACAAAGTGATAATCACATAATTCATATAACATAACATGTATTAATAAAGAACAGATCAATGTGACAAAAAATCTGTATAAAATCCTATTTATTGATCTTACAATAGTTGTCAAGCCAGTACATGGAAACACTACAAAACACTCCAAATTGAATTTGTTCATTTATATGACTTAAATATGTTGTACGCACATATGGTTATATCATTGAAATATGATAACAAAAGATAAAGTGAAGTCGTGGAAGTTACACAAACAAAGGGAAGCTGGATATCGGATGGTGAAGGATGGTGGGAAGGGTCATTCGGAACGTAGGTATAGAGTTGAAATTAATTAAAACAGAGGAAAAGACAGACTTGAATCGATTCACGGTTTCCTTACATTTCACGGTCGCATTCTAGATTCATGAGATGTAGTTTTTATAAGTATGGATTGCTTCATTGTGGTTTTGGACTCTGTCTGGTTCATTATTATTCTAGAAAGAAAACAAGTCTCGCTTTCGGCACGAAATCATGAGGGTACAGTTTTGGAGTTCGTTCCTTTTGATAGGAGTTATTTTCGAGTTAGGTTTCACTGAAGCATCCGATCAAGTGGTAAGTCTTCTAAATATTTCACGATTTTTTTTCGTTTTCTTTTCTTTTTCTAGTTGTTGATTAATATTTTCCTTCATTCATACATACGTATACGAGATTGTTTTTTTTTATTTCATGATATTGAAATATCATATACTAACTATGCAGCACATCTGATTCCCGTGTGACCTTCGTCAAAACGAACCTACTTTTCTACAAATGTATTCAATATTTGTATTCAGTTGAAGGAGTAAAAGAAAAATAACCAAATGACAAAACACAATTTTAAATGTGGCAACGTGCATGAATTCCTACGGCGCATCAATTGAGCAAACTTAGAGACTAATAATCAAATACACTTTGCAAATTGATCAAACCAACACAGCGCCATTGCTATCTTAACGATTAATGATTTATATTTTAATTGACAAATTTGGATTAGAGCTTCAAAATTTGGTCTTTCAGAAACTGATTATGAGTAACAGAAAACATTGTTTTGAGAATTTTAATGAATAACTTTATTGGAATATTGATCAAAATGAACAATAAATGCTGTTTATGTGAAATCAAGATACACGTTCTTATACGCGTTTCCATTTGCTACAATGACAACTCGAAGTATCCAAGTTAACTGCAAAGCCTCTAACTTCAGTTACTACAGCTACCAAAATCACTTCTCGACGTTTACATTTAAACCATAAGATTTTTTAATAACTTTACGCAATTCGATTTTTTCAATATGTCTACGCAATGCGTTTTTGACACTGCATTAAAATTCAAGAGTAGCTGAAGGTGCCTGACAGGTAAACTAACGCACAGTATAATCTTTACTTGTTCAAACGTGTCATGATTTTATTTTTCCTAAAGTTGTTTAGGATATGTCGTGAGTTAGTATATTGAAACTCCCGTTGTATACGGGCATAACGGAATCGCCTGTTCTATTAGCATGGCACTGATGTCATCTTAATAAATGACTGAAATAAATCAAACATATTTATATATATTTTATATTGGGTTATGTTAAAAAGTGTGAACAATTAATTGTTGTTAAACTGATACCCTTACTGTTTTCTTTCTTCAACTTCACTACCCTGTTGAAGATATCAGACAGAGAGGGTTTTAAAAGAAGAAGTTTCACTGAGATATTCAAAATATGTTATCTGAAAATATCCAATACAGTAAACGCAGTAAAATATTCCTTTTGAAGAAAAATGTCCACATTTTCTGTCAATAATTTTTGTTTCGTACACGTTTGTAACATAATATATAGAAATCCCTAGCGGCATATTTGGATTGCGGCTAATATCCGATGTACACAATGTCGATTATAAATATCAAACCACAGTGCCAAATAGATAAATATGTTGCAACTGATGGATTCCCAAACTACATTTGAAATTTATAACGTTAATATTTATTTCATGATATTAAGTTGCATTTTCTTCACGTTTATTGTGTTAGTTGATACGTTTAAACGATTCAGTCAATTAAACGCCATTTAATCTGTTGATTAATTCAAAGAACATACAGGCTTTGAAAAGTTCGACTCAAAATCTAACTCATCTTACCTTAGCACGTGTCATAAATTACATAACAAGGAGGGGTGAGTAGGTATTGAGGGAGGAAGAGAGTGAGAAACTGCCAATAAATCCATTGATACATTAGGTTTATTCTACACATAATTTGTACAAATTGTTTTTAGTAATATTGAGATAATGATTCTGTGAGTAAAAAGACAATGCAGAGAGTAAATAGTGTGATTAATATAACTAGCATCTTTAAGGATTATTTTTCATGAACATTACATTATACACCCTTCCATTACTAGAATAGTTAGCACGGTAGATTTTAAACTAAAAAAAAATCTGAACCCCTCCTAATTTCTAACTACTGTCTTTATATTGTAAAACAGTATTCACACCCAAGTGGTCGTTCACAAAAAAAAATGTTATTAAACAACTTGAATTAAAGTATTATCTTACTTGATCCTACCAAACACGAGAGAATAAATTTACTTTTCAAAACCGTAGGATAACATAAAAATTTAACAAAACAGTAATCAATGACTAGTGAAATAATAATATTAAACGTCTACTCACCCAGAAGAACTAAGTTTGGTCATTTAATTTATGCTTTTGACCTAAAATTATTATCCTTTCATGAAAACCATTCCACAACATAGACATAAACCTAGGGAGTGGGTGATGTACACTCCAGCCTAGCCCCTCATCCCCTACCCCTTCCAACATTTAATAGTAGCTATTAGCGTAATCTTGAATTTATATCATATTATATACCTTCTTTATGAAATAAAATACTTCAGAATGCACCATTTCAAATTAAATATTAGCTATTAGAGTAACCTTGAATTTATATCATATAATATACCTTATTTATTTATGAAATACTTCAGAATGCACCATTTCAGTCTAAATATTATCTATTAGCGTAACCTTGAATTTATATCATTTTATAGACATTATTTATGAAATGAAATACTTCAGAATGCACCATTTCAGTTTTAATATTAGCTATTAGAGTAACATTGAATTTATATCATATAATATACCTTATATATTTATGAAATTCTTCAGAATGCACCATTTCAGTCTAAATATTATCTATTAGCGTAACCTTGAATTTATATCATTTTATAGACATTATTTATGAAATGAAATACTTCAGAATGCACCATTTCAGTTTTAATATTAGCTATTAGAGTAACCTTGAATTTATATCATATAATATACCTTATTTATTTATGAAATACTTCAGAATGCACCATTTCAGTCTAAATATTAGCTATTAGCGTAACCTTGAATTTATATCATTTTATAGACATTATTTATGAAATGAAATACTTCAGAATGCACCATTTCAGTTTTAATATTAGCTATTAGAGTAACCTTGAATTTATATCATATAATATACCTTATTTATTTATGAAATACTTCAGAATGCACCATTTCAGTCTAAATATTAGCTATTAGCGTAACCTTGAATTTATATCATTTTATAGACATTATTTATGAAATGAAATACTTCAGAATGCACCATTTCAGTTTTAATATTAGCTATTAGAGTAACCTTGAATTTATATCATATAATATACCTTATTTATTTATGAAATACTTCAGAATGCACCATTTCAGTCTAAATATTAGCTATTAGCGTAACCTTGAATTTATATCATTTTATAGACATTATTTATGAAATGAAATACTTCAGAATGCACTATTTCAAATTTAATATCAGCTATTAGCGTATCCTTGAATTTATATCATATTATATACCTTATTTGTTTATGAAATACTTCAAAATGCACCATTTCAGTTTAAGTATTAGCTATTAGCGTAACCTTGAATTTATATCATATTACAGACCTTATTTATTTATGAAATACTTCGGAATGTACCATTTCAATTGTAATATTAGCTTAATCTTGAGAATGCACCATTTGAAATTTCATTATTTCTGGAGGAGGACTCCCAGATCCCCTGTATAGGAGCCTCTTCAGAATATCAATCAAAACAAACCTCTGCATCGCCCGAATATATTTATTGATATTTCCTTTCTATGCTAACAACTCTTGTACGTTTTAGTTAAATTAATCAATTTCAACACACCAGCCAAAAGCCAAATTTGAAATAAAAAAAATGATCCTAATTGAGATATTTGGACGCACAAACATTATATTTATAAGTACCTGTCCTCATCATCTCCTGAACTTCATCAATTCAGAAAGGGTTTTGAAATTCCCTGAATGTGTTACATTGCAGCTGCATCTATTCAGGAGATACTTAGTAAAAGAAGATTTAGCAAAATGTTTTTCTTCTGTTCCTTTGTTATGGTTCATATTTTTTTTTGCAATGGCATCTTACGAATTTTTTTTTTGATGTTTTTCAATGTTGTGTATGTTAATGTTATGAATGTGTTACACTTAGGCAAGTACAATACGTTGATCAATAAGTCTCTATGGGGTAAGCGTTATTTCGTGTAATATGTTTACTTTAAGTTCCATAATGAAAATCGCTTGTAATGTTCTTGAAAGACAGAGAAATGTACTTACATACATTCAGCAAGGTGTACTGTTGGAAACATTTTCAAAACCAAAGATAAAAGGATTTCCAAACTTATTTTTAAATTGACCACACAATTTTCTAATTGTAAAGTGTGTAATAACGAAAGTTTCGTCAAAGATTTTGTCATTTCAATTGATGCTTTCGCAACATAGTATAAAGGAGGGGGACGATGCTCGTGTTTATTAACATATGAATGTCTCTCTCAGATAGGGTGCCGTCGAATTCGTTTCCAAGAGAAGGGTGGGTAGAAAGACTGCATGTGCCTCGAGTACGATCCTGACCTTTAGTATATGTATATCATCACTTCCTCTCTCGAGCATGAAGTTAACAGATTACTATTGGATAACTAATTTCCATCAACATTCTGTCTACAGGATGATCTGGAGGTTGTCAATAACGAGAAGATATCTAGACAAAGACGAGACACGGAAAGTAAGTGATTTGCTGTCACGATATTTATTCAAAGAAATGTATGCGTTTGCTATATAGGTGTTCATTTGCACATGGAAATGTATTTGCTATAGGATATCCTTACAAGTAAGCTTCAATGTGATAACAAGCACACTGGATAATTGTTATAATAAAAATAAAAATTATCTTTATTTTACAGATTCATCTTACTTCTACTACCAAGAGCATCAATATCCGAGAGATTGCAAGGAAGTTTATGAACAATGTGATGATCAAACTGAATCTGGTATTTTCATGATTCAGCCCGACGGTGCGCCTGAACCTTTTGAGGTTTATTGCAATAATTCCATCAATGGCGGGGCATGGACGGTTAGTTTATTGTGTAACCTTGTTATAACCTTAAAGTAAAGCGGATTTAACGGTCAGCTACTGCCTGCTAAACGAATACTTAACATTGAAGCGTGGCTAAGGCGTGGTGAACCCAAAAACCAAACATTATTGAGGGAATTTTAGCAACACTGTACAGAGATCTGTTCTATAATATGGACGAGATCAATCTTAAATTATTTTAAGTCTTATTAATAACTTTAATGTCCTTGTTACAGCTCTAACCGATAATAACACCTCTAATTATAAAGATCTGACGAAAAGAGAACTTTTGCTGACGAAAGGTTCCCTCGCCTTTTCCTTATAACCAAACAGTTTGATACATTGTATTAATCCTTAGCTTAATAAGTATCAATCGAAAACATGTTGTAATTCTTCAACAGGTATTTTTACGCCGAGTCGATGGCGCTGTAAACTTTTACCGTTACTGGAATGACTATAAGAAAGGATTCGGCTTTCTTCGCCGAGAGTTTTGGCTTGGTAATGACAACATTGCTTATTTGACAAACCAAGGCAACTATGAGCTACGAATCGACATGAATAATGTCAACGGAAAACCATATTACGCCAAGTACAACCTCTTCAGAATTAGTGATGAAAGCAGCAACTACAGATTGACAGATCTTGGTGACTATTTGTCGGAGAGCACAGCAAGTGAGTACAAATATTGCATTGGTAACTTGCAGAAATGTACACTTCGTGAGGTACAATTTTTTATCGAAAATTAGACCTAATGATACGAGAGGCTATTTTGATATACGGAATATACCATCAATCAGTATAAGACTACCAATCATCTCTTTTTGGTTTCCCATGTTATCGAAATTTCCTCCCCACTCCTTTCTCAATTACTGTTTTGCATATTTAAGCTTGTGCATCATATTTTGAGTAAGAATTGTCATTTCTTCATTCTTTTCTTCTTTTAAAATGTTAAAGAAATATTAGAAAACACTTGAAAACGGATGTACCTCAGATTACACGTGCAAATGATATATATATATATAAATATATATATATATATATATATATATATATATATATATATATAATATATAATATAAAAGATAAACAAGCGAATATTTTTAACAACGACATACTGCTATATTTCGGAGTGGTCACCACTCCATTGTCAGGCAATTGTACAAAATCAATCAAATACAAGGGCTAATATACATCCGAAGACGACAATAGTGATAAGCATGAGTGATTTTTTTTTAAACTAGGAATGATTAGAACAACCAGCAATTTTTTTAGTGAATTTTTAAACTAGGAATGAATAGAACAACCAGCAATAAAAAGTTAATAGGGATGAGAATAGGTCCAACCCGTAGCTCGCTACATTTCTATTTAAGTCAGTATTTAAGTCTTTTATTAGGAATCTTATTAGGAATTTTATTAGAAATTATTGAATCTATCCTTAAGCCGTCTATTGGTTTCTCCGACATTAAAGGAATCACAGTCTGGACAGTTTATCCTATATACAACACTGTTGGCATAATCTAACTTATAGGCATCCTCGAAATTGAACAAAGCATCTGATGAGCTCCTTTGGTGGTCAGAAAGGCGCTATTAACCTTCATTGTACTGCGCACAAACATAATCTGCCTACTTTTGTTGACCATTGTGCCGCTATTGGTAATGAACCCCAGTGGTTCAGGAGGAAGATTAAAGAAAGTCTCCTAATAAAAGACTTAAATGCTGACCTAAATAGAAATGCAGCGAGCTACGGGTTGGAGCTATTCTAATCCCTATTAACTTTTTATTGCTGGTTGTTCTATTCATTCCTAGTTTAAAAATTCACTAAAAAATTTGCTGGTTGTTCTAATCATTCCTAGTTTAAAAAAAAAAATCACTCATGCTTATCACTATTGTCATCTTCGGATGTATATTAGCCCTTGTATTTAATTGATCTTGTACAATTGCCTGACGATGGAGTGGTGACCACTCCGAAATATAGCAGTATGTCGTTGTTAAAAATATTCTTTGTCAAGTCCAATTAATGTTATGATAATTTTTCTTCGTTCCGTTTATTTTATTTTATTAATATTATGATACACATAAAAGATAATACAGAAACAAAAGAGACAGAGAGAGAGAGTCTTGTCGCCCTCTTTAGTTTCTTTATAAATACTTTTGGGTAGCCTACGTCATATATCAACACTGTAAGTACTTTATATTATACATTTACCAATGGGAACAACCTAAACAAAACACACACTATTAAAGACTTCAATGCAGCAAAACTTCACAATAACTTAGCATATAACTGTATAAGGTATACTGTCGAAACTGAATAGTAACGGTGGTATCACAGCTGTACCGTCTGTACCGTTTATTAGCAACAATGTTGGTGGAATTGTGTGATTCGATATGACCTCGTTATACCTAGGGATACTTCTTTCCAAACATCTTTGAAAAGCAGGTTACTGTCGCTAATCAGTCCAAATGCAGGAAATCGTTTTACCATCACTCTCCAGTCTTTGTTCTGTTTTTCCCCCTTGCTAAGATACTTTAATTTCTGGCAACATATCCATATTTATTGTGTACAGTGGTATGCATGTTAAGACACTTCTACTGCATATAGAAACAGAATTGATGACTTACTTGGTCCTTGCTTCGGAATACATGGAATAGAGCGTTAAAGAGATAGTACAAACAAATTTTATTTAATAGCACCTCACAAAACAATGTAGTTTACCTGTCACTTGCAGGATACATTATACACCAATTATAATGTTTACCATTTTAAAATATTAAGATAATGACTTGTATAATATAAAGCTGGCCGATACCTTTAAACGAAAGGGTTTGATATCATACAATGTTGGTAAACATTTTCACAAATATGAGTTCGTACCAAGCATTTTAGAGGGGAATACGTTTCCGTTGCAATGTTTACCAAAATGATTATAGTACACAGTCGTAGCCAAGAAAATTCGAAGTTTCAGTTTTATTCCCAAAGTTAGAACAACTTATCAGGTTATGAAAATATGTAATTCAATTTAACAGTAAACAGAAAATATTAGGGGTGAGTGTTAACATGAGACACAGCAAGAAAATGCCCGGACTCTAAATCAATGAAAGACTAAAGTCTGAATAAGTCTGACTGACAATATCAATTTGCTTTACAACGTTATAATCATATTTGATAGTATTTTTTTTCTTTTTTCTTTTATCTGGAGTAATTTAATCAACCTGTTTATGTTCTTGCTACAAATTATCATAAATAATATGAACGATTAAGATTTGTTTTTTTACCCTCTTGATCACCGTAGATTTTGACGCTATGGCTTATAATAGAAATATGTCCTTCACTACGAGAGATCGGGACAACGACAATCATAGTAGTTACAATTGTGCCTCGCATCACGTGGGTGCATGGTGGTTCAATAATTGCTATTATGCTCTTATGACGGGACTCTACTTTGGAACATTTTGGCAAAGCATTACTTGGTATAGTCTGCCTGAAGGTCGACACGGTGTCCAATATGCTGAAATGAAAGTACGCCCACTATCATAAACGATTTTGACAGACCCAGGTGAATTAAATGAACCGACCATTCAGAATTGTGGGCAAATTCATAACTGTCAAGTTATTTTGTATTGTTAAATGTTAAAAGTGTTTTCGCTATGTTATCACGAACGTCAAAATGTCACAACACAAGAACTTGTCCTGATCGATTGCGTACACATGTTTTTTTTTTAACTCCGACCCCTGAAAACGTTCCACGTCCAAAAGGTGTCTGGAGGCGGATTGATTATTTAAAGGTAATATGAACTATCACATTGTCTTTAAGCAGTGTGATATCGTTAAATGTAAAATCCGGTTGTACTGTTTAATACTCTTTATTTTTCTCCATTTTTGGTGATGAAAGTTCATCGATTTTGTTTCATTAAAGTCTGAGTGTACCAATAACTTTGAGTTTCTCATAACTTCTTTTAATTACAACTAATACGTTATCCAAAACGCTAACATAAATATCACGAAGTAATAGCTTGCCGGGATGGCGAATGAAAACCCGGGACTTCAGATACAAGTAATTTTAGGTATTGTTTCCGTTAAATATGTAAAACACTGCTGATCACTAAAATTAGAAAGAACAAGTAACGGATCAGTCGTTCGGTAGTTTGGTTTTCGTGGCCAGGTTCTTTCCTGGGTGATTTTATCTTAAAAAGTAGTTGTCACTGAGAGGTTATTACTACCGTCTGGTAGCTTTGAATTCCATGCTGTCGTCAAGTCAACCAACTTGAATACTCTTTAATCTCAGTACTTCTGTCTAAAACTCTACTGTTTTTTTTTTTCAATAGCCTCACAGACTTTAAGAGCAAAATTGTCTAGCCGTTAAACACTATGCAACAGCGGGCAAAGCAAATCACACATAAACATACTGGTACTATAAGAAACCAGCAGGAGTAAAATAACACTATATAAGAAACCAGCAGGACTGGTATAACGAGACCATCCGTCATAACATTGTCAGGAGTAGATTTATATCTAAAATGACACCAAACAACTTCCAATTTTATGTTGCAACTGTTAAGATAGTCTGACAGCTGAACATTTTCATTTGTGTACCGATAGAAAGATCGTACAGTTCAAGAATTAATGTAGATTCGTCATAGATTGGGACTGATTAAGGATGATTCTAGGCACCCAATTAATCTACATAGGTCTATACTGTATTCCTTTAAATCAACCTTGTACATCTATATACCTCTGAACCTTTTTTGAGGAATGACCCTTCAAACATCTGGGGCTCACCAACTAATATTACATCTGTTCTATGTACAGCGTGAACTATCAGTTCCATGAGATGCAGTAAAGGATATTATCTGAGAACAAACACTTTCACCTAAAATCAAGTTTTAAGGGCCAGGGATATGCAGTACAGCTAGAGTCAATAAAGAGAGCAAAATAGAATATGATGGGAGCCGGTTAATATGTAATAAAGAATAGTCAGTGTATTTTCATCTTCATAATCAAGGAAATATGACAAGACATAAAGTTAATTGAGGCCCGATGACATATTTGTCCTCTGGGGCTGACCTGTTTCTCGACGCTGGTACCTCAAACAACACGTCTACCATCATGTATAAGTTCTCATAAACAAAATGTTGTTGAGAGTTAGTTCATTAATTAATTCATTAGAATTTAAACAACTATATATGGCCCGCACTGATGGGCCACAGTTGTCATCAAGTTAGACTTATATAACAAGGTACAGAGAGTTACACTATTTTAAAGCTAAGTTTCTCAGGGACATGTGTTTCCGAAAATGAAATATTATAAAAATAATGTTGCCCACTGGAAGTTAACATATACCCACATGAAGGAATTATTATTGAAATCTGTTTGGATTTTGTTTGGAGTTTGCCCAAAACATTAAGATTTGGAACACATCTGCTACGGTAGCATGGTAGTGAGTGTGACATCACTCATAGGTAATTACTATTTATCAGTCCCGTCATTATGTTCTTTAGATATGTGTATACATAATTAGACCAAAACACGGGTAATACAACTCTACGGTATAATCAAATTTATTCAATAATTCAATAACCAGCATCATCATTTAGTTTCACAATGAATGTAATAAAACGATAGCCAACAGCCATTTGAATTTGATCATTCAGCTAGATGGCAGCATACAATAATCAAACTGCATCTTACATAATATAGAATCCAAACATTACAACATTAAAATATTGGTGACATGTTTGCCCATGCATAGAGTAAGAGAAACAAGTGAGCATTTATCAATTCACAGCTACACAAGTACAGGTATGTTGCGAGTATACAGAGGAAATAACGTTTCAAGTGATAGAATTCAACTTTCGTCATCAAATGAGGATTAATGAACATTGGGATTATCAATATTAATCCGTAGTCAACATTTCGTCAGACGGACCTTAACTACACAATTGTAATTTTAAATATGTAATGTAATGTAAGTTCAGTGTTATCATAATCCTTTGAAAGGACGCTCAACGACACTCGCTCAATTCCTTTACCTGTCCTGTCCGAGTTATGTTCATATAGAGTTTTAACAAATGTTCACGAAAAATGTACAATATAACTGTAGAAAGTATTAATATTTTCTCAAAATTATGAATTCCATTTTCCAACATGTATCGGATTTTGTCTCTCCATTCATATTCAATATCTACGTTACAGAAAGTTAGAAAATTTGCCAATGCAAGGTAAAGAAAATAAAGCTGATACAAAACAAATAAAGACGAATCGGCTACAAAACACCTTTCCATCTTTTCATTGGTAAATATATAGGTACACAGCAAAAGATGTAACGTAGGTATTGCATACATATCTAGTTTCACGAAAAAATGTTATGCAATGTTATGCAAGTTATGCATTTACAAGCCACAGTAAACTACTGCACTTCTGAACTATTCAGAATTTGTTAAGTTTCACCAATAAATTCCATCAAACAAGTTGCACATCGTGATCGAGTGTTTCCGGCTTATATAACTATTATATTCATCTTTATGAGCAGTCTGGAATACAAAACCTAGCACCCAACATGAATTTGTAATTGATCGACCAGGATAATTATTTTGTTTATTAAGATTATGAACAAAATAAATTACAAATTCGACATCTATACAACATTTGTTCGTCCAGATATTTTCTAATATATATCTAAATGCAGTATGGACATAATTTCAAGAGGAACAGGAAGCAGGTGATTTTAACGTTAAAAACTTAACTATTGAGAGTGCTATCATTTAACCTCTATTGTTTTACAATGTCAGTGTCTAGCTAATATAGATACCAAATCCCCCCCCCCCCCCCCACCCCTCCCATCAAAATCAACTGAAGAGCTGCATAACATGTTTTCAAAAAAAACAAGTACAGCCATTCTCGACTCTGCGTATATTTGTTGATTTCCATGTTATAATTTCACTTCGGCAGAATTCTCTTGCACATTTGTACGATTACATCGTAAATTAAGATGAAGGTTTCGACGACAGTGATAAGAGAGAATCCAACATACAGCCCAAGCAGACCCCCAGTCGTACCTATCACAGACTCCAACTGTTGGCAAAAGCGAAAATGCAGAGCAAGTCAAAGTATAAACTTTTTTTTTCTTTGTTTGATCGGCTACTTTATCAAATTGAATAAACATAAACATCAACAACTGGAAATAGCCTCTCTCCCGGGGTATAAGATTAAGGATTTTGGCGTTTTATATCATAAAATTAATAGTGGAAGTCAGGGGCATATTTGGTATTACAGCTTTTGTATTGACAGAAAGGTGAGGGCATGGGGATCCAATTATCCAAATATATGCTATTTGTTTATGCTATTCATTTAATTGTTCAAACTAACATATCCAACAACAGGTTTAATTTTATGTTAGGAATTAAGTGATCAATAATCCATAATCATAATGTTGCCAATGTGACAAATGCTCGTGCCCACAAAGGATACACTACTCATCTATCCCAAGAAACGTGCAATTGTAGACAATCACCCTCTCCAACTTACTCCACCCAACCTCTCGACCCCACATCTGTACCTCGGCAACTAAAGCTAAACTCACATCTTTAATAAGTCACGTTTCATGTTCGTAAATTCTCACCATTGTTGATGAAAAATCCACAGGTGAATGAAAAGTTAGACCATACTACCAACTTTACAACTTCTACCAGACAGTTGGCATATAGAGCGGTCAATATGTTTACATAGCTAAATACAAGACAACTTTAATAAACGACTTGCCGACTATTTTGAAGAAGAAAAAACAGTCAGTTTAGCTATAGCATATCTAGGTATAGTTTGCTTCCAAACAACAACATATATTTTTCTACATTAACTTGACCTTCCCCGGTTCCCCATTATCCCATACATATATATATATATATATATATATATATATATATATATATATATATACATATATATATATATATATATATATATATATATATATATATATATATATATATATATATATATACATATACATATACATATACATATATATACATATATACATATATATATATATATATATGTATATATTATCCCATATATATTAAGGTAAAACTACTCACAGTATTATCTGGGACTTGTTCGACCAGCTCGTAGTTCAACTCTTGAAAATATATCTTTAGATTCACCAAATTTTCTCTATGGGTTTTCGGAAAGAAACAAATAAAGGATAAAGATGATTTATAATTAACATATGAAGGTTACTTTGTTAATTAACTGGTAGTACCCCATCGTCTTCCAAGTTAGAAAAACATTATTTAACATTAATAATAAAGTGTCCCTTTTCCCGCTTTTGTTACAAAGAAAAGTTCCCTTTTGTAATCATTGGAAAGTGTTGACATTTGTTGATACATCAAAATTTTAATTTTAATGAAAACCAATGTGTCTTGTTGTTGAAAAGTTGAGAAAACTTGTGCAATATTGAGTTGTAGATTCATTTAAAATACTTGAACTTGCTGTACGGAATACACCGAGTTTCCATTTTTTTCGGGAGGTATTACATAAATTGCTTTTCGTGACCTCACTGCTACTGCTACTAAAACAGTAACCCTTGCCTCTCTCAGTGGACCTTCTTTCGAACCCTACTGTTGAACAGATTTGTTGAGTTGACATATACAATATGGCTTTTCGTGGAGAATAACTGTTTTCACAGATATGTGATCATTTGTGTCTCCTTTTAATGTATCCCATGACTGTTGACCATGAGCATTACTTTTGACCACCAAGTGACATTTACACTACACAACATATTACAGTGATCACTCTAAAATTGTGGAATTTTTTAACCAGCCGATTCACTCAGAGCTTACGGTAACTACTGTCAATCGCAAAGTTTTGTACCACAGTAAAAACTGGATTGTGGTGATAAATATGATAAATCGGTAGCATTTGCTATTAGGTTTACACAGGATATGAACTCAGGATATGTGTAATCCCAACAAAACCCAACAACTGGATTTGTTGGAATTACACATATCCTCAGTTCTTAATGTAATCATAATAGCACATGCTACGGATTTATAGCATTTTTAATTTGTTACAAAACTTTAGATCTACACTATAGTAACTGTGTGCTCTGTGTGTATCGGGTATTTTAACTGATCACTAAGGTAACACAACAGCAAACACTTTGAAAACTGTATTGTTAAAGATTCAATTTCTTTTCAGTGTGTTTAGTGTACTTAAATAAACTAAAGTTTGAAAAAAATACAATATTACTTAAAAATGAGTTTGATTGAGTGTAAATATCAAGGACGTTGTAAAGTGACGGTTGCATGTGAATATATCGATTATGTATGAAGGTGAGTAACAGAACAGCTAAATGTTCTACAGTTACAACTTACAATGCTTGCAGCACTTTCCTCAGTTCCGAGATAAATTGTACTCTACAATAAATATCTTATGCGTAGTCTAAAGGGATCAATACCTCATTAAGTGATTGGTTATTAAAATCGTTGTATTGATCATGATAAACAAAAAGAAGGTTTATTGTCAACAACACAAAACTTGCATTTTCTGGTTACCAAACCGCTGTTACACTTCTCTTTTGTTTAATGACTGTTACACTGATGCACCGTATTTTACGGACAAAGGGATTGTAAATATGAAGCTATCATATGATAATTTGTTAGTTTTGATGAATCATGGTAGCTGCATGGGATCCATTAGCATGTTCACAGTTGTATATGGAACGATGTATCGAATAACGTGTTCTTTATGCTTAGCTTGCATGTATTCTGTTACGCCAAGATAAAACAATCATTCAAATCATAATAATGGTACTGTCAAAGGAAATTGTTCTTTAATATTAAAGTTGGCTTTATACAACAGAGAGCATTAAAATAATGGTTTTTATTTCATCTCATTCTTAGCCGTATGTTGTATAGTATGATTAATAACACAAGAGATAGTGTATGTAAACTATTCATAATAATTACACATATTTACTCAATATTAAGTGTGTACTTTGCAATATAATGTAAATGTACTCAACATCCAAATCACAAGATCTGCAAATTGTAATAACTAAGTACAAACAAGTGATGTAAGATAAATTTGATTAAATCTAAATAGTGTGAATGCAATTCGCGCCCATTGTTAATAGTAACAATAAACAAAAATACGATTGTTTAAAAATTGATTTTCATTTACTATAATGCTATAACCATATATAACCATAGCCGAGGATCATGTTTCAGAATATGACTTCACCAGCGTCAATTGCCATTAAACACTGAATGAAGGAATATCGTTAACATGGAATGTACTTTCATATACCTATAGTCAGAACGTTAACACGGAATGTACTTTCATATACCTATAGTCAGAACGTTAACACGGAATGTACTTTCATATACCTATTTCAGAACGTTAACATGGAATGTACTTTACCTATAGTCAGAACGTTAACACGGAATGTACTTTCATATACCTATATTCAGAACGTTAACATGTAATGTACTTTCATATACCTATAGTCAGAACGTTAACACGGAATGTACTTTCATATACCTATAGTCAGAACGTTAACATGGAATGTACTTTCATTTACCTATATTCAGAACGTTAACATGTAATGTACTTTCATATACCTTTAGTCCGAACGTTAACATGTAATGTACTTTCATATACCTATAGTCAGTCTTCTTCTAAATTTCATCTAGGTCACCATACATGTTACATAAAACTAGGCTGTTTTGTAGGCCTTAAATATTCTTGACAATTGTTAAAATTTACATGTGAATTAAATAACTTATAACACCAATTATTGCGCTAATTTGTCGGAGAAATATGTTTTCTTTTTATTCAGTGTATTGTCATCATTTAGATGTTCACATAGTCCATCATGACGTACCAAGTAAGATGTACGGTGCCAATGTGATGATTCATTGGCAGTAACATTAAAAGACTGCACTTAGTCATATACTGAACTTTACCTTGCCACATGTACGTCATTCAACACTGTACATGCCTTGTGATTTCCCGTGCGACATAGGTCATCCCTCAAAATATGCTGAAACCCATAATAGATGGTATATGAAATAAAATAAGAACAAAAATATAAATTGATTTCATTTCTGGTACTATACTTTATACATGCACTGTGATTATATACCTTTCTTTCCAACAGACTCTCCCGGGACAAGACGGCTTATAGTTATATTACGATATGAGGTTAAAACAATCATGTTTATCAACCTGTGTACCAACTCAAATCAAGAGGAAAATTAAATTAGGTGAACGGTTTACTCAATGTACAATATAAATAGCCACACAGTTGATGTTGATAATTTATCAATCTTCGAATGGCACTCCGGTAAAATATGACATAACACCTGACAATTTATGACACGGGCATTACATTTGGAACACCATCATATCAATGAGCCACCTGTCATGGCGTTTTATTTGATTGAAAAACTTAAGTCACAAATTGCGTTAAATTTGGAGATCAGTACAAAAAGAAACACTGCAGTGTTTCTTTTTTACTATTCATTCTGTTAGTCCAGGTTGCATATTTTCAATAACCTTTCTAATTTGTACGCAATGAACCTCTAGTCATATCAGGTTCATCGATTGAAGCTGCTGGACCAGTTCAGTCCAATGTATAGAGAATCTTACATGTTCTTCTATAGATGCAGAACAAAATCTCAATGGGAAACACAACACTTTCGAAGGATATGGTGATTTCGTTTTAAATTTCTTAAGGAGAATAATCTTTAATTTAACCTTAAGGAAAATTAGTATTTTACAGCTGCCTAACTCTGCTTCAACACATCGTTTGAAACACAATTAATTCATTTTTCTTATGTTAAATACTGTTTTATGACAATCATTTTTTTTCATTGTTACTGCTATAATTTTATTGGCAAATGAGTGTCCCATACACTATATAATCAATCGGTAAGTACATTCATGGAAAACATATGATAATGCGATGTGATAACTTATTTGCTGCGATTGTGCAAACATAGGAAACCTGAATATATTTCCTTCTAAGGTTTTGTACTGATGTAATTTCACTTACGTAGTTTCTATCATCCGGCCATCTTGCAGACGTTGTTTGTGTATTATATACCAACTCCCTGCAAAAAATGAGGTTAGTATAGTATAGTATAGTGTAGTATAGTGTAGTATAGTGTAGTGTAGTATAGTGTAGTATAGTGTAGTGTAGTATAGTGTAGTATATAGTATAGTATATAGTATAGTATATGGTATAGTATATAGTATAGTATAGTATAGTATAGTATAGTATAGTATAGTATAGTATAGTATAGTATAGTATAGTATAGTATAGTATAGTATAGTATAGTATAGTATAGTATAGTATAGTATAGTGTAGTGCAGTATAGTGTAGTATAGTGTAGTATAGTGTAGTATAGTATAGTGTAGTATAGTGTAGTATAGTGTAGTGTAGTATAGTGTAGTATATAGTATAGTATATAGTATAGTATATAGTATAGTATATAGTATAGTATATAGTATAGTATATAGTATAGTATATAGTATAGTATATAGTATAGAGTATAGTATAGTATAGAGTATAGTATAGTATATAGTATAGAGTATAGTGTAGAGTATAGTATAGTACAGTACAGTACAGTACAGTACAGTACAGTACAGTACAGTACAGTACAGTATAGTATAGTATAGTATAGTATAGAGTATAGAGTAGAGTATAGAGTAGAGTATAGAGTAGAGTATAGAGTAGAGTATAGTATATTATAGAGTATAGATAGTATATTATAGAGTATAGATAGTATAGTATAGGATAGCCTAGCCTAGCCTAGCCTAGCCTAGTCTAGCCTAGCCTAGTCTAGTCTAGTCTAGAGTAGAGTAGAGTAGAGTAATCTTAAAGTTTTGTACCACGGTAAATACTGGATTGTGCTGACAAATCTGATGAGTCGGTAGCATGTGCTATTAGGTTTACAGTAAGAACTGAGGATATTTGTAATTCCAACAAATTCCAAACAACTGGATTTGTTGGAATTACACATATTCTCAGTTCTTACTATAATCCTAATAGCACATGCTACCGATTAACAGCACGATCCAGTTTTTACTGTGGCACAAAACTTTAGATTAACAGTTGTAACTGTGTTCTCTATTTGCATCGGGTGGTTAGTTAAACAATGATGTTCCACCAATCTTGGTTCTACGAATCCCCTAGGGTGCGAATCCGTGCACAATTCGGAAGGTGTTTCACATGTGGGGGAGCGGGTCCACAGGGGGTACACGAATAAGATAAAAATTGGGGTCCGTAAAATCCTATGGAATTAATCAAGATTTCATTGGCATATCTTTGCTGTGACGACGGTCAGACAAGATCTGAGAAGAGCATCTCGGCAAAAAATGGGGCAGGAGATTCTTCCTGATCTCAGCCGAAAGCATGGTGAGTCTGAGATCAGTGATATGGATTCAACATTATTCCTAGAGAAAGCACGACTTAACGTAGACATTTTTTAAAAAAGTGTGCCGTTCATATTTAAGCTGAAAGAAGCATTTCCTTCACAGTTCCAACACCTGACATTTGATATCGAATAAAAATAATATTGAATTGAGTACCAATCTCCACAATATATTTATATAGTCAGTACCTTGTCAAATTTACCATTCTTACACCAATGACTTTGACGTGCATAACCTTTGTCATCTTAAAGGCAGTACGTATGTTCTAAGTATACCTTGAAGAAACGTAATAAACATAATAAAAGACGACCAGATATGGGATTAAATTGAAAGATTTGTGTTTCTACTGGACTGCGTTACCTGTTGTCCAAATGTATGTTTACGATTGAGTTAAATGCGTAAGTTGAGTATACATAACTCTAAAAACATACTCACCGACATGGATGTATGATTTCGTTTGAGTTAAATGCGTAAGTTGAGTATACATAATTCTAAGAACATACTCACCGACATGAATATATGTTTACTTTGAGTTAAATGCATAAGCTGAATATATATATATTACTCTAAAAACATACTCACCGATATGAATGTATGATTTCGTTTGAGTTAAATGCGTAAGTTGAGTATACATAACTCTAAGAACATACTCACCGACATGAATGTATGATTGCGTTTGAGTTAAATGCGTAAGTTGAGTATACATAACTCTAAGAACATACTCACCGACATGAATATATGATTACGTTTGAGTTAAATGCATAAGCTGAATATATATATATATATATATATATATATATATATATATATATAAGATGTAACTCTAAAAACATACTCACCGACATGAATGTATGATTTCTTTTGAGTTAAATGCGTAAGTTGAGTATACATAACTCTAAGAACATACTCACCGACATGAATGTATGATTTCTTTTGAGTTAAATGCGTAAGTTGAGTATACATAACTCTAAGAACATACTCACCGACATGAATGTATGTTTACTTTCAGTTAAAAGAGTAAGTTGAGTATTTACATAACTCTATGACCATACTCACCGACATGGAGCTGGACATTCACACTCTAACTCATTCGAATAGAAATCCTTTTCAACAGATTGGCGACACATTCCTATCATGTAGTAAACAAATGAACACGCTTGTGCTATCGAAATTTTATTAAATTGCGAATTAATTCGTAATTCTTTTATCTCTGCACAAACACAATTACGGTATTAAGTGGTTCAACAAATCATTGCATGTAATATATGAGAACGAAATACGTATATTAAAAAAAAAGATCAAGAATAGTTTTTGGACAGTGATAATAAATTAGATTATGACCTTTTGACAAAATAAAACATAAATTACCAAGGATTACGAAAGACATACATTTCCAGGAGGACCAATATGTTACACCATTGTATCGAGACAGTTACTAATTACGATGACGTGGGATTTCAGTCAGAGCGTTACTGGCTGTACAAATTATCACAGCTACATACCGTTCGTGGTGATGTCTTGTTTTTAGGTTAATAACATTCCTCCTCCCCCCCCCCTCAAAAAAAAATATATATATATAAAAAAAATATATTCATTTAAAAAAAATAATATTAATAAATGAATATATAAATACATAACTAATAAATCGTTAACAAATATTTAAATATATATAAACAAGAGTGGTTTAGCTATTGAGCTAATTAATAATTATTATTATTATTATTAATATTACCATTTCTTGTTTGGGATACTCACGATCGGATCGATCACATAACCTGATTCCATCATAATCAAGGTAACCCTCAGTCACACAACTGCAATTAGTGGAAAGTTGATCAAGAAAGCATTTCTTTTGACAGGACAAGATACTGTAATTGTAACTGTTGTTACTAAGGAAACCAATATCTTCACCCCCAAATGTACAGTTTCCATGCGGACGTGATAATCTTCTGATTTCCACCTGAAGTAGTATAAGGTATAGGGAACACGAACAAATAATGGAGGGAGTTGTAATGGCGTATACGTGTCGATTCTTTCTACATTTCAATTATTAAAATCAGTAAAATCGTTATTAATGTCCCTTAATATGCTAGAAGTCAATAATGAGCACTGTTTACTTTTAACATTTTGCTTGTTTGTTCTGTGCCACGACATTTTCTCAATCTGATGCATCATATTTAATGTGTTGGTGGAACGTTCATAATGTGTTGTTGGAACTTTCATAGTTCAGCACACATGTGACCTTCTTTTATATAATAAAGTACACATGCAATTAGTTCCCCATCAAGTATTGTCATCTTTTGGAGGACCAACCTGCTCCAGAACTTTTATGATATATCGAATGCTACCTCTCTTCGTGCGAAATTAGGGCAGCCAAACATCATAAATCACCCATCCTCTTCCTCCCCCACCCCCAGATACAAGAAATATAAAATAACCACTTAAATTTCAAGGAATATATAGAATATAGTCTTGCAGAAGATAATAAAGTCAAAGTCAACTACTATAGCTTCCGTTAATGGACAGGCAAATATATATTCTACTTTCTAAGTTTACTTAAATATTACGCCCGTGTCAACAAAATCCAACTTCAGATAAAATGGTAAAATGAATTTATGTTTACAATCTTTTCATCGCCATGGAAACGTATTCGAATCTGAATCCATAATATCCATATATATATATATATATATATATATATATATATATATATATATATATATATATATATATATATATATATATATATATATATATATATATATATATATATATATATATATATATATATATATATATATATATATATATATATATATATATATATATGATGTGGAATTGCTTAAGTGGTTGATTTGAAGCCCGCACGAACAGTAACGTTCATATTAATTTACGCGGTTTTATTAATGGAGCTATGACTGTAAACGATATTCCAGAACTTCAACCAAAGCTTATAATTAAAAATAGAGATTGAAGCATACAAGTTTAAATCATACATTTAATACACGGAAGACGACGTTGGATCAATTTCTGTCTGGATTCTCACAATTGAAGTGTCAAGGGCGTTTATCTCAAATCTGAATTCACTACTGTCTTAAATATTTACGATAATCAAACTTAAAAAAGAAAAAGAAATATGTACCTGAAGAAATATATGTTTAAAAAGACATTAATTTATTTACATAGATACCAAATAAGGGTTATACTAAAACCAAGCAATTTATATCTGAAGAGAAAATGTTATAACTTGATATTTCAAATAAGACATCTGCAGGAATTGTTGTTGCTTTGATTGAGAACTGACAGCAACAATATGTTAAGCATAAGAAATCATCGGGAGGTGTAATTATGAAACAAAAAGAATTATTTAGAACAGTTATACTTGCGTTTGGTCGTCAGCATACCATTTTCGAAATTGAATTTTCGAACTAGTTTTAAACCAATATAATAATCAAGTGTAATACCCAGACTACTGAATTGACCACTTCCTACCATGCACACACGTACACACCAACCACCCACACCCGTACACAACACGTACCTGCGTTTACAAGGGAAGGCTTATTACATTCGATATTCCAACATGGCATTTTGCTTTCAAAGTAGTAATTATCATATTTTAAACAGAAATAGAGCCCAGATTTCCTCCGTATTTGTCCGTCATTTGAAATAAGATATTGACTAATCAGTGTAATGAAATATTATTTAATATTATACACGTGATGTTACCTGAAAATGCGGTTATCCAAAAAAAAAAAGTTTAAAGCTCTGCTAATTAATTATAATTTTTTCAGTGTAGTGTTAAGTTATAATACCAATGAAAAAACATCTTTCATTGAAATAATGCTAAATACTAACAATTATCCGGGCTCATTAACAATGAAGCTAAATAATGACGATTTGAAATCAATTTACCTGACGAATTCCAATATTGGTTGAAAATCCAGGTGCAAGAGAAAGTCCAACGTCCTCTGGATGTGGCATGATGTCTCGATCGTGAGGCATCACTCTTACTCCAGCTTCTTCGGTCAGGGATCCCAAGTATTCATCGTGTTCAATGAAGAGGGTTAAGTGGAGACCTATTGCATGATAATGAACGAGTAAAGTGGAAACCTAGTGCATGATAATGAACGAGTTTTAAATGGAGACCTAATGTATTATAATGAACGAGTTAAGTGGAGATCTAGTGCATGATATTGAACGAGTAAAGTGGAGATCTAGTGAATAATAATGAACAAGTTAAGTGGAGACATTGTACATGATAATGAACGAGTCAAGCGGAGAATTAGTGCATGATAATGAATGCGTCAAGTGCAGACCTAGTGCATGATAATGAATAATCAAGTAGAGATCTAGTGCATGATAATAAACGAGTAAAGTGGGGACCTAGTGCATGATAATGAATGAGTCAAGTAGAGATCTAGTGCATGATAATGAACGAGTTAAGTGGAGATCTAGTGCATGATAATGAACGAGTCAAGCGGAGAATTAGAGCATGATAATGAATGCGTCAAGTGCAGACGTAGTGCATGATAATGAATAAGTCAAGTAGAGATCTAGTGCATGATAATGCACGAGTTAAGTGGAGATCTAGTGCATGATAATGAACGAGTCAAGCGGAGAATTAGAGCATGATAATGAATGCGTCAAGTGCAGACCTAGTGCATGATAATGAACGAGTCAAGTAGAGATCTATAGTGCATGATAATAAACGAGTTAAGTGGAGACCTAGTGAATGATAATGAATGAGTCAAGTAGAGATCTAGTGCATGATAATGAACGAGTTAAGTGGAGATCTAGTGCATGATAATGAACGAGTCAAGCGGAGAATTAGAGCATGATAATGAACGAGTTAAGTGGAGATATAGTGAATGATAATGAACAAGTTAAGTGGAGACATAGTGCATGATAATAAACGAGTTAAGTGGAGACCTAGTGAATGATAATGAATGAGTCAAGTAGAGATCTAGTGCATGATAATGAACGAGTTAAGTGGAGATCTAGTGCATGATAATGAACGAGTCAAGCGGAGAATTAGAGCATGATAATGAACGAGTTAAGTGGAGATATAGTGAATGATAATGAACAAGTTAAGTGGAGACATAGTACATGATAACGAACGAGTCAAGCGGAGAATTAGAGCATGATAATGAATGAGTCAAGTAGAGATCTAGTGCATGATAATGAACGAGTTAAGTGGAGATCTAGTGCATGATAATGAACGAGTGAAGCGGAGAATTAGAGCATGATAATGAATGCGTCAAGTGCAGACCTAGTGTATGATAATGAATAAGTCAAGTAGAGATCAGTGCATGATAATGAATGAGTTAAGTGGAGACCTATTGCATGATATTGAATAAGTCAAGTAGAGATCTAGTGAATGATAATGAATGAGTAAAGTGGAGACCTATTGCATGATAATTAATGAGTCAAGTAGAGACCTAGTGAATGATAATGAATGAGTCAAGTGGACATCTATTGCATGATAATTAACGAGTCAAGTGGAGTCCTATTGCATGATAATAAATGAGTCCATTTTAGATCTAGTGAATGCTAATGAATGAGTAAAGTGGAGACATATAGTGCATGATAATGAACGAGTCAACGAATCGTTTCCTATATGCATGTCTATGAGAACCCTTGCATCGGTTCAGCTATAGGCAGCTCGCTATATGCACAGACGCTCCTGCACATATGTCACCATCATAATAAAGCAGAAGGCAACATCGACAAAGTTTGGGAACCGGATGAACCAAAGACTGCTTTTACTAATCGTATTATTACTTTGGTATATCTGTTCTTGAAAATATATTAAAATAATTTCATTGCTGATTAATTCCCGTTCATTTTTGACGGCGAAAGCCCAAAGGTGCGTGTATTTCTTCTCTAGTCGTTTAGCAAGTGCATTAAACCGAAAGAGGACTCAGAATAATGACCAAAGTAAAGCAAGATCATCTTTTACAGCAATGGAAAAGTCGCCAAAAGTTATTACTTGAATGGTGCTATGTTTTCACTCCCTATCGCCGCATTATGATTGAAAATTCAGTAAATATTATTATTAGCTTCATCTCTTTTTGTGTGATGGTAAGAAATTGTATATTTGCTTCTGTTTCACAGAGATTTTCAATCAAAAATCAATTCAACGCTTTCAAGTCGTGTTATTGACCCATCAAACGTAGTTCTCATTATCCATTCCCATACTGTAGGCCTACATACCACAGTCATGGGAACATTACATAAACGATGCCGTGAATGCAGTTTATGTACCGCCGAAACCTAGAATGCAGGAAGACTAAAACGCATTAATGAAATGATAATATATGCTTGTGGAACATTCATAAGTCAATAAATTAATTAATTAATAAGGCAATTAATAATGAGAAGATGGACTTGCCATAACTTGAACCAGCTTTGGTAACTCTTTCAACTTCGCCTTCGTCATTGTTTCCGTTAAATGTAAAACAGTTTCCATACTCTTGGTTCTGTGTGGTCTTGAAATGCCTGTGTTTATACAAGATGGGTACAAATAACCTGTTGTCACTCCTGTTAATTGTCCTGGAGACGCAAGACATACCGAATTAACGATATAACCCTCTTACCGTACATGAAAATGATAAACAAAAGGAAGCTTAATTGCTAATTATACTAATTGGAACAAGCATGGCAAGATATCAAAATGGGGATATATTTTACTTTATTCTTTTCACTTGAAAAATGAAGTCGTTGACTTTACCTGTCTTTGCATTGTCTAGCGTTAAATCTGCAGTCTAGAATAAAATCTTGCACTTGGTGTCCCATCTCTTCAAATTCTTGTCTTGTCGGGTTGATTACTGTATAGTACCAGTCATCTTCAGATACACCCGTTTCTGTGTATCCAGCAGCGTTATTATTGCCAACAATGTCCAGATCCGAAAAGTGGTTCACAAAGCTATCGTAGTACCACTGATATTGCTCATTTTCACCTAAATATAAAATATTTTGAAAAAATCACACCACATCATAACAGCCCAAAAATGGTTCACTGTGTGAAATAGGAAAAAAATGGCTAATGGTTCGGGTGAAGCTTGGAACAAATGCCGCATCGTTTTAACTTCTAAGTTCACACTTTATTAAGCAACTGATAGCTTTTTTCTTTGTTTTTCTTCTTTTTTCTTTTAAAAAAGGCGAACATCCTTCTTGTTTTTAGGAGGGGGGGGGGGGAGGGGGGCAAAAACACTGAACTGCACTCAATGAGCCTCCAAATTCAGAAAGAAAGCGACCCTATGATGGACATTTTGCTTAATATAAATAATAAATGACATATATTATGTATATATGGATTGACAGGAGAGCCAAGGGAAAGAGAGAGGGGGGGCGGGGTCGAATTGTTTAAGACTTACGTTTTCTTCTGTTTAGAGTCTCGTTTCGAGGAATTTCTACAGACGCTGTGATGTTCTGACCTTCTTGCAAGATGTCCAATCTATTTTCGATAGTTACTATCTCTTTCCAGCGGGTGCTATTACCCTATTAGTGAAGAACAATAATGTTAAGGAGATTTAAGGACTTCGTTAGGCAGATGTGTGCTCATTGGTTGAAACGTTATGTCATGCAAGAGTGGATAAGTGTGTCAACGCCTTCCCAGCAACAACCAGCAGCGTGTAGGAAACATGTTATATATGTCCCCTCTTCCAAGTGTACGTTTTTCTAAAAAGTTACTATATAATGAAAGGAGAAGACAGTAGTTTATGTTTCTATAATTCCCAGGGACCCATAAATCGGCCACGGAGAAAATCGACCACGGAAAAAGCCCCCTGAACCACCTTCTCATGGGACCTGAAAAACTGTAATCTATACTCCCTCGCCATAGCTATTCAATTAATGTTTCTACTGATCACAAAATTGCAGTATCCGGCGAGTGTTGGTCTTATAAAAGTAGGAAGATAAGTAACGCAGACGTTTACGAGCTTTGTTAATAAATGATTAAAGATATCATATTTTGTTATTCCTGCGTACTCAATACTGTAACAGTAATCATTGGAATTATATTTTTAATGTTTTAGCATAATTTGGCAAATTGTCGCATCAGTCACCCACATATAGATGAAAAATTCGACACCAAGCATACATATTGCAACTGACAACTTGTATTAGTATTAGTGACATTTATATGTGTGACCAGCCAATACTCATAGCTGGGAACAGCAACTACTGTTAATATCCCACAACCGTGCAGCAGTAATTACTACTTTCTGTTCGTAAAACGGCAACAAGTTCAACAGGACATTAAAATGAGTTAATGTACCAGCTATGAGTATCGGTACCAGCTATGAGTATCGGTACCAGCTATAAGTATCGGTACCAGCTATGAGTAGCGGTACCAGCTATAAGTATCGGTGCCAGCTATGAGTAGCGGTACCAGCTATGAGTATCGATATCAGCTCTGAGTATCGGTACCAGCTATGAGTATCGGTACCAGCTATAAGTATTGGTACCAGCTATGAGTATCTATACCAGCTATGAGTATCGGTACCAGCTATGAGTATCGGTACCAGCTGTAAGTATCGGTACCAGCTATGAGTAACGGTACCAGCTATGAGTATCGGTACAAGCTTTAAGTATCGGTATCAGCATTGAGTATCTATACCACTTATGAGTATCGGTACAAGCTATGAGCATCGGTACCCAGTTATAAGTATCGGGTAGTGTGACAAAGGTTTCGTGACTACAACACGGACGTTTGTGTTCCGCTGAACATCCTCAAGTTTAATATTGTCAATAACTAACCAAATTGAAACAGGGATAGCCAAACGAATAATAATCGTTATAAATTATGATGTAAAGGAGCTAATTATATTACTATCGAGACAAAACACAGTCTTAACTATATGAATAATAAATAAAAAACATTTCCTTGCTTTAAGTAATAAGATTCCAATATCCTTTGAAGCATTTGCTCATCGCTAATATCAAATTACATTCAAGAATTAAAAAAGTGCAACTTACCAACTTCGAACGTTTCAGTTTGTTCAAGTTGCAGACAGTGACGGCTGGAAAGGCCACGGACTGGCTGTTAATTAACTCAATCTTTGTATTAGAGGCATATACATTCTGCAAAAGCTTTCTCGTCTGCCAACAAAATACTGCAAATGCGGCAGCTACTAAAGTGAACCAAAATATCTTCGAAATGAGTTTCGGTCTTTCAATAACGTGTGGTATTCCATGAGCAGTCGTTTCTCCCGCGAAACGCTTTATTATTTCCTTCACGGATTTTTTATCTGAATTGTTCCCAAAACCAGTTGGCGTTACTTTTAATGACATGTTTGCGTGTTTTCTTCGAGTTTCTTAAATAACGAATGGATGATAGCATCACGCTGTACCAAAAGTTAATCAAAGAATTTCAAAATAATTAACTGCACATCAAAGCAACACTGCTGATATTGTGCAACAACGCAGTTAATGTACAGTAACACGACAAAGCATGTACGAAACCCAAATATCAAGTGACGAACATAGATAAAGCAAACTTGAATATATAATAGTCAGAGAGTCATGTGATTGGCTATTGCCATAAAATCAAAACGCCCATTTCGATTAATTAGACAAGCTTTATAGATGGATGGATGGATGGATGGGTGGTTGGGTGGGTGGGTGGGTGGTTGGATGGATGGATGGATGGGTGGGTGGGTGGGCGGGTGGGTGGAAGGATGGATGGATAGATGGATGGGTAAATGGGTGGATGGATGGATGGGTGGATTGGTGGATGGGTGGATGGATGGTTATATATATACATATATATATATATATATATATATATATATATATATATATATATATATATATATATATATATATATATATATATATATATATATATATATATATATATATATATAGAATTAACTGCGAATAACTATTTCATAGCCTTACAATTTTTACATTTTTTCACCCATATCTGTGTGTAAACGCTTCACCAGGTTTCCTTATGAACATTACATTTATAGATTGGAATGCAAGTTTTTTCATACAATGTTACCATACAGAGGCTGAACTTATCCTATATAACAATTTTATACCTCCTGGATGGCCATTGTCCCACATAAAGTAAAATGAAGAACTGTAGCCTTTAAATGATAGCATTCAATAATACTAACAGATGTAAACGTTCTGTTAACGTAACACCATCATACGAACAATATTTGGTATATGTGAAACAAATACTTAGTAATATTGAAATGGTCTGTCTACGTAAAATGTTCATGAGGCTCATGGTCACACACACAAATATATGCCATATCGGCTACACATGATCCAGCTGCCTGATGTGGCACTGGAACCAAAAGGGAGGCACAGTTACATATTAAGTTTTAAAAAGTTGATTTTTCTGCGCTTTCCGTGAGGAGTGCTATACCTTGTTACAAAATATAAAACATAGGCTAGGCTTCCGATTAACTAACAAAACTAACCCGGCTGTGGTAGGAACCTGTTAGGCTATTATGTTCAGTATCACTTTAATTTTCTTTTTAATATGTTTCATAGAGTTAAAATGTTATGTTACAATGTTACCAATGTCTGTTATAAGCATTTTAAGCATTTTTTTTTTTGGTAGTTTAAATATTGAATGATCCCCTTTTATCGTGCCTAACTGAATTGTTGGTTATTTAATTAGCCGGATTTCAGCCTATTATATTTCCCTAGAAAAAAATGAGCCTGATCCTACCTTTTTCAAAAGCCCATGTTTACTCTTTCTTGGCCTATAAAATTGAAAGAACATTAAAATTACTTCTTAAGTTGTTTTGTAATGTTCGCATCATCTGGCTGGCACTTTGCCTAACTAAGCAATGAAGTGGGCGGGTACTTGTGATCTAACCTTGCGCACGTAAAACAGCCAGTCGATTCCCTATATCCTGTTAAAATACTAGCCGAGGCCTATGTTCTTGTATATACGTGCACCCGAACCGAATTGTACAGTTGCTAAAATTTGTTAAAAGTATAAAAGTTAAAAAGGTTATAAAAGTTAAGATTGTGAAGAAAAATATATGATAGAAATGTAAAAAATAAATAGAAAAATTATGACTAAAATACAAAGTAACACCTGAATTAAGTACGTGCAGCAAGTAGAATAAAAAGTACATTAATCTGTGTTGGCAATTAAAAAATTGCTCTAAGGCGCCTAACAGCAAAAGATAAAAATATGTTAAAAGTAAAAAAGTTCAAAAGGTTATAAAAGTTAAGATTGTAAGAAAAATATATGATAGAAATGTTAAAAATAAATAGAAAAATTTTGACTAAAATACAATAATAACACCTGAATTAAGTATGTACAGCAAGTATAATAAGAAGTACATTAATCTGTGTTGGCAGCTCTGAAAAACAGTGTTTTAAGTAATTTCTTGAATTGCGTTAAGTCTATATTAATATTGCATATGTCCTGGGGTAAGTTATTCCATAATGTGGCAGCAGTATAATCAAAACGTTTAAATTCATATGTTGATGATCGGGTAGAAGGCACACTAAGTAAATTTTCATATTTTAAACCTAGGTTTTACGTGCCTTCCAATTATATTTAGGTTCGCTAAAATGTTTCTTTTACACGATTCTGAATATGTGCACAATCACAGTCAGAGGAAATTTACAACGTGACTTTTACCAAGTGGCATCTGATTTAGATAACACTAACACTTTCATCTCCTGTTATGTGTCAATACAAGAAACGTGAGATTATGTTAGCCAAATATTGAACAGTACAGATATCGTTATCATTGTTAACTTTGTGATGTAATAAATACAGCAATTTTCTTTAAAATCTCGAAAAACCCGCATTGACAACAGGTTCTAGGAACTAAAAATAGGCAATCTATATAAGCTTTTTGAAACATCAGCTTTTCTGTCACTGCCATCAACATGTTTCTCTTACAAAGCAGAGTACTTTAAAAGTGTCCTCAATGAAAGTCATCTTAAAATAATTTGCATATTACCACATTATCTTAAGCTAACTTAATGAAAATTCAATCGCTAGGATTAATCTAGTTGGCATTGAATTGGCATCAAAATGGCAGTTTGAAAGTTGACTTTTTCTCTAATATTTAGTAACTTTTTAATCTAGTGATGCAATCCAGAGAATCATTTTTTTACATCCTCTGTTCGACGTTTAACAGACATATTATAGTACACATTGAAAGTTTTCTTACAACTTTCTAAATATCTTCATTTTACTCTCACTCTATTTTCAATGTACTTGAGTATTCTTCCCAGTAATATTTCAAATAGTCGCCTAATATATATTCACGATTGGTATTTTCTTATACACTATAACTATGTTTTACCGGTAATGCTTATAAGTATTTTGTGCTTCTGAAAGACATAGAACAGATTCAAGTACTGAAATACATTGCAAAACATGAGGTACTGTTACATTGTTGTATGAAAGTTTGAACATAGGTTGAAATCTTCAATTAGTTAAGGAATCTTCAACTTAAAATCATTACCTGTTTTTCCAATTATCGTATTGAACGATAAGTTTAACACAATTTAAAGATTTCCCGTTCCACTCCTTACCATAAATTTACATATCCTACCAGAAAGATTCAATAACAAGAGTTTGTGAATTTTTTATCCTCACATATTCTAACCCGATGTGATAGTGTCGTCATTTACATACTTTCACATATGAAATTCATTCTATTGCAAACATTCCGTTGCTCTTCGAGACGTTTATATGCTAGGAATCAAGTTCTGTATGACTATAGTTGTTAAAATGAGCCTTAGTGTAGGTTTTGGAAAATTTAAGAATTTTTACAATTAGTGCAATAAACGCTAACAATTGAAAAAAAATCAAATACATTGATTCCTCATAATCTCCAGTTACTAAAATATCTTTTTAAATGATTTGGCATTTCTTAATTACAATACCCGCAAACAAGCCATGGGAGCAAAATGCTTCATTATTGCATTTAACGCATGCGTGCACACTCAAGCCGAAAAGGTGTGAGCTTATATTTGTTCTTAACGTGTAGCATATTATGCATTTATATGCCAGGGTGTTATAACACACTAACACGTGTTATGTTTTGGGAGCATGCGAGAGCTAGATATGTTAAACATACAATACAGTAAATCGTAGTGGTATTATATATAATTTTTTTTTTTATATATAATATATAATATAAAATATTTTTATATTTTTTATTTTTATATTTTTTTATATTTTTATATATATATATATATTTTTTTTAACACAGGCCGCAATAAAATGTGCCTCTAGCACAACACGTGTTATCATGTTATAACACAGATGCATACAAATGCGCAATATATTCAATCGAAAACGCTATTATAAGCAACTGTACAATTCGGTTCGGGTGGCGTGCAGTATAGTGTAGCCACAAAATACTAACTTGCGTTATATCTTAACATAGTAGCATATAAACATAATACTCGTGGCATATTTAATATAATTATTTAACGTCACATATATGTTTTTAGAACATAATATTATATTAAAGTATAAATATATATTATGATCATTCCCAGAATAACCAAATGTTCCCTATAAGTTCTTTCCTTTTGGTAAATTTGCCACTTCTTAATTTTCTAAAATGTGTAAAAAAAATTACTTACAACTTTTTGAACAGGGATATTAGTATCACACGTCACTAATCAAACATTCTTCGCATAGTCAACATCGGTAACCTATTTACTTAAAATCTCCGTTTTGTAGGTCAACGTGTAAATCAGTTTAAACAGTGCAAACAGGATTATTACTTTTTAATGAAGTGATATGAGTTGCTTTTTTGGTGCTTGGATTTGCAAATATTTCCATTTGCTAAATGAAGTCGACTTCGTAAGAAACTTTATTGTATCTACTTTCTCATACGTTATGTGATGACTTGTAAATAATAAACAAATTATTGACTTTAACATTAGTTTCTTGATAACCGAAGAACTATCATGTCTTCGCTAACCAGAGAGTTACTACATACCTACTAGAATACAAAAACCGTACAAAAACTGTTATTTGCAGTTTATTGAATGGTGTTAAAGTTTGCTTTAAATAAAAGCCGAACAATCATATGATTTTATTTCAAACAAAGCCTCGTGAAGTTCATGCTTTGTAAACATGGTCCATAAATGATGTAATAATTTATATTTTTCTCAAAGTTGAATAATTATTTGAATAAACTCATAAATAGGTGGTTTTTAATTTACTTTAATGTCAACTGAAACGATCAATTACGAAGAAGAAATAACTAAAAATGTACCAATCTTTCATACGCATTTCAACTGTTGCTTGATTTAATCTGTCAATGAACCAAATATCCACCATTTTTTAGTAAATAGGCTCCAACACAGAAATTTGTATCAGATTTGAGACAAATTTTTGTTCAAATTGAACATATTCATTTCATTTTATACTCATTTATGTATTTCTAATTCTTATTGCAGTTGCAAACATTTATATAGAAATTTTTTTCCCGATACATCAGTTCGGACAGCTCGTACTTTGTAGGATTTTTCCGACCCAGTTCCGGCTTCAGTTTGATTGTCAAACTTTGTAAAGACAAAGCAAGCTAATATTTATATCACCAACAACATTGTCCATAACAATAAATGTTTAACTTTAAAAATATTTATAATATCTTCAATTTAAAATATAGCTGGCTGATGGAAGCAATATAACGCTGCGGCATACTGACCAGAAAGGAATTTACCAAATTTAATTCATAATGATAATATTTATTTTTATTTTTATTTTAAAATATTCTGCTAAAATTCTATTGTCGACTATCTCTAATACTATGTAACATATAAGTGATGACGAAACTGACATTTGTTAATAATATAGCAAATCACAGATAACAATTAAGTTAAATGCGATGTGTAGTTTTAATATCAGTGAGAAGACCTTTTATTCTTTACATTTCTAACAACATTATATTTAAAATTATGAATTAAACATAGATTCTTCTTGATTACCAGGAATCAATAACATGTAGTCTAAATAATTGCTAACATTTTAAAGAGTCAGTTTCACATGTGTCCAAAACGGTTCGTACAACCCTAACAATACTTAGAAAAAGTTAACGCTAAAGTCAATTTGTTTGACACTTCATTCAAGATACAACAACAAGTTATCTCGCTCTTCTTAATTAATATTACTTGGAACAAATTTCAATGTCTCTTTAATGTTTTTCATAGCGAAAGGCCACCAAACCTTTTATAAGTCTTATCAGAACTAGTTTCAGATGTATTCAAAACGGTTCGTACAACCCTAACAATACTTACGAAAACCTTAAAGCTGAAGTAAACATGTTTGTTTTAGTTTACTATATTCTAGATACGATAACAAGATACCTCGCTCTTTATATTCCATATTACTGCATTTGTTCTTTAAATGTCTTTTTAAGTGTTTTCATAACGCGGAGCAAACTATTCCGTGTTTTTGTCCTGTATGTAAACATTGAAACAAAAAAATAATAAAAGGATGCTAAAGCTCACTTTTGTAACCCGTCTCAAACAGGAAAATACGTGCGTGTTTATAATGGCAATGTACATCATAATAAACGATTCGTCATAAGTTAAGAGATTACAGGCAGTAAAGATATGAATATAATATTAACTCGAAGCCAGTCGATATCCGTCTGTCTTAACCATAATTTTTTAACTGCAATTAGATACTTTTGTTGATTTACAGTGAGTAGAATAGACAAAGGGTTGGGGTTGGCAAGGTACGTTATCAAATCCAGTGACAGAGAACAAACGCTCGACACGAAGCTAATGAGTTATATTCAGAATTTAAAATAATCGGGGAAATGTAAAGTACATATAGCAATATTTTAATCAGCAATTAATCCCACTTTCGTAAGATAAGTTATATCATAACTGAAATTAATGACGTTTGTGCATTTTTTAAAAGCAATGTCGAAATCCTCTTTAACTTTGAATTTCTTTCGTCTTCTTGATATTTTTTTTTTTTCCTTTGTGAATTTATGAGCCGAAACTATAATCCATAGACCAAGTATGAATTTTTAAATTGACTTTTAGACTTGTTTCCTAGCAAGTCGCCCCCCCCCCCCCCCATACAAACACACACAGCTTCCAACCCGTGCCAAATGCATATTAACCTCGCCATTGACAAGTATTGGACGTTTATGATTGTCGAAGTACGCTGCTAACATGTTTTTTCTTTATTTCTGTATACGTATTTTGTTTATCTTTTCGACAGATCGCCTTTAATTCTAACCATGATTTAACAAGGGGAATAGACAATGGTAAGATCGAAAAACAAATATTTATTTCATAATTATCTTTACTCTACGGCTTATTTTTTGGGGAAGGTGATACGGTGAGATCTAATAAGATTAACTTGCACTATTATTGACCCTATCAGAAACTTATACGAAAGCGATTGACCCGAACATTTTACGTTAACAAATGTAAGGCAGCTTGTTTATTTGACTGTTATATTAAATGTGTCGAGGTAATTTGATTGTAACATCTTGCAATGTTGGTTATGAACCTGTAAAACGTAGAAATGTTGTTGATTGCTTTCGTTGGTCGATTGCCATTTCCTGTCAAAAAAGGGCCTGGTATTTTCTACAGCAGATACACACCTATCAATGGTAAATCTATTCCCGGGAATTTTCGAGGACATTATTATGATTTCTTTTTTGTTTTACCTGCTTCTAACATGAAAGTCGGTTTAATATAATATCTAGTAATACATTAAATAACTCAATGCGCTGACTAAAATTTCAGAACTATTCTTAGAAAGATGAACAGTGTTACAAGTTCTTCAAAATGCATGCAGTCCTATAATTAGTACGTTATAAAAACAAACTGTTTTTATCAACCTTTCAGACGCGTCGTTTTTCTTTTACCAAAATCCCGATTACCTAAGAGATTGCTGGGAAATCCAGGCACGATGTACATCCAATACCTCTAGTGGTGTCTTCTTGATCAAACCAGATGGTTATTGGGAACCGTTTCAGGTTTACTGCGACAATCCAGTAAATTCCAAAGGTTGGACGGTAAGTTTGATTTTACGTACTAATAGTTTGAGAAGTCCTCCTATAATCATTAAACTCAATCTTGTGTGTTTTTCTTATGGTTAAAGCATCATTTAAGAAAGCTCTGAGCCCGAAAATATATTGTTTGCATTTTTTCCCGGTGACTCCTTTTATATCAGCTAGTGTGAGCCTGATACATTTATACTTACCTTTGGGCTATGTAGGCAATGTACTTAAATTATCCAGTCCATCAACTGCCATGCGTCCACTTTTACAGTAATCATAGTTGGTAGAAGGTTGGAAGTGTATTGATATAGATGACTATCAGGGTTGCAGAGAAAGCTGTCGTTACTCTTATTGGTGGGGCGACTGAACATAAGGTGCGACAATATGTTTACTTGGAGTTAGTTTTAGCTGCTGTGACTTTTTATAGTGCTGAATATATATAATTGCACCGAAGAATGGAGGGTAACAGCAAATGTGGTTTCGCAATAAAGCAGACGTCGCTACGCCTCTGGGTTACATCTGGGAACCGTAATAGGTATAAAGCAAATACAGTTAAGTAGGAATCTAACCATGGATATTTGTATTTTAATAACGAGTGATAAAATTCGTATCGTCTTCCATAGATTATACAGCGTCGCTTCGACGGAGCCATTGATTTTAACCGAGACTGGGACAGTTACAAGTCTGGCTTCGGCTTCCTAAATCAGGAGTTTTGGCTTGGTAATGAGAAACTATCTTTCTTGACGAATCAGAAAAGGTATAAAATTATGGTTGAGATGACCACAGCAAATGGCTCCGTAATCGAAATTTCTTACGACGATTTTCGAATTAGTGACAATTTGGGAAATTACAGCATAGCCCATCTTGGAAAATATTCTGCCTCAACTGGTGAGTTCGATGATTTTACTTGAAATTGTTTCTTTTTTTTTCTTTTAAAAGATCCAATGCTGATTTCTGTAAATTTGCTGGATATGACTCGTCTTCTTCAGAAAGCCCATATACTCAATAATATAAATAAACAAATTTAAAAAAATGAATTCGGTAGTAGTTTATGACTGTTTCGGGCAAAAACAGTGATTTGAACATGATTTTATATTAATATCCGAACAAATGAGTTCCATTTTGATGATATTAACATTCATAGTGTATATTTACTTTCTGAATGAATGGGTAACGCTATTTACCATCCTTTACAAAAATAAGTAAATTCTTTAATCTAACAAACAAGTGAAGTACAACGTGCGAAGCGTTTTCGTTATAATTTTTCTGACCAGTTTTTCGGAATGTTGTATGTTCGCAGATGTCATAACATGGTGTCAACACAACATGATCATTGAAAACTGTGAAAACGCCTGCCAGAGAACATGTGAAACCCCAGGAGATTGCCAGGAAGATAGCTGTGTTAAAAGCAACGGATGTGTCTGTCCACATGGATTCTTGATGAATGGATCTGATTGTGTACCCCAAGAACAGTGTGGATGCTATGTATCAGACGATCGAACAGTTATACCAGTAAGTTTACAAAACCATAAGCTAAAAAATGTATAAAATAATTTGATCGACAGCTCTCACACGTTTCGTTCGATTGTAGGAATGGCATTTGCCATCTCTCTATGATGAATTTCGTTATGCTATATATCCTCATGGTATCACCGGCGAATGGTACGGACATAATTTAGCGCAGAGATTTCGTCAAACGCGGGTTGGAGAAATGCTGCATTTTTGTTTATGAACCATCAAAAGCAGGAGTAACCAACTGTAGCTAACGTTTCTATTATTACACTTAATTTGTATACAGGAAGGTGCTTTTTACGTGACATCTGGATGCAGAAGAAAGGGTGTTTGTAACAACGGTCAGATCGACTGGGAGGAAGACTATGCTTGCAGTCCCAACGCGGTTTGTGACATCAGGAACGATATAAGGCAATGCTTTTGTGATGAGAGTTACATTGGAGATGGCCAAATATGCAACGTACCGCCTAAAGATTGTGCGGAAGTTTACGATGCTGGATCGAGAACTAGCGGTATCTATAAAATAAGACCAACTGGATGGACCGGGTCTGCATTCGATGTTTTCTGTAACATGACAGACGGAGGAGGATGGACGGTAAGTTACCATTTTGTTTGATCCACAAATCTTACGATTCCGAAGGCTTTGTAACGCTGGTCACTCTATTTTGCATTAATATTAAATCCAAAATTACTTAATAAGGTGTTCAATTGACCATCCTAGTCTAAGTTATTTTACTGCACAGGGTACGCCGTACAATACTGGTAAAAATATAAGTAGACCCAGTGAAGAGTGTAATATAACTCAAGTAATCCATGTAATATGTATTCGTGTTCAATGAAACTTTATCGGTACGGAAATGATAATCACTTACAATCCTTCGCATAGAAGGATCATTGCTATGTATCCGACTTAAATATGGGAATTAGAAAGTAAATCTATATGTATAAGTTGTACCTAATATGTTCGAATATGAACAGGAAATACTAGTAAAAAACAATACTTCAAAAAGACATCACGGGTTACATGTTAATCTTCCGCAATTTCTTTTGTCAGGTGTTCCAGCGTCGACAAGATGGTAGTGTCGACTTCTTCCTGTTGTGGGCCAGCTATAAGGAAGGGTTCGGCAACCTTAGCACTGAATTCTGGATTGGAAATGACAAACTCTATTATTTGACAAACCAAAAGAGATATGAAATCCGAATTGATTTAGTGAATAGAGAGTATAATTCGTACTACGGCAAGTTTGATTTCTTCCGCATCAATGATGAGAGTGATAACTACCGACTATCGGGTCTCGGTACTTACAGTGGAACCGTAGGTTGGTGATGAGTTTTCTGTTTCCATAGTTGTGTATTGCAGCTCGTTTTTCATTCAAAATACGTAAATGATCATATTTAGTTCTATGTCTTTCACGGCTACATGTTATTACCTAAAGCTGACATTTATCACTAGTATACGAACAGAAACAATTAACAACATCATTTATCTACGATGCATTTCGTAATTTATGTTGTCCTATGGAAGCGTTCCTGTTAGGTGGCGTATGTTTTGCTTTTAGGTAAACCCATGTGTACCGTCTGTTCGAGATTTAAATAACAAAACATATTCCTTTAAGTTTCATGTATGTTGTAACACAGATAAGACTCAAACTGCATAACTGACCAAAATATTCCTTTGATGACCTAGAATAACAGTGGAATGCTGCATGAATTGGCTTCAGTTCGTATACAACGTGACCCCCTGCATACTGTGTTGTACCAAAGTACAATGCAACAATACAATATTGATCAATGTACACGTAAAACATATAATACATAAACAAGACTATACAATTTGGAATGTACTATATATCCGAAAAACAAATCACAATTCAAACTAGTTTCACCAGATGTAATGATTTGTGACATCTTATTCAGGATATTACGATACAAGCAAGTTAAAGGGATTGGAGTGTTGCCTTCTCATAATATATTCCAATGAGTAAATACCTTAGAATTATATTGCAAAAATTAGCTAGCTTCTTCTAAGAATTATTTATTGTTAAACGGTTCATTCATTTTAAGTAATCCTTTAGCCAATGTTGAACCTATAATAACAAACTGTAGCAAAATGATTTATGTTACTTTGTATAAAGTGGTGACAATATTAGTTAATATTAATATAATTGGGCACTAGTAACAATAATAAAAAATATTAATATTATTGGGCTGAAACAGTCCTAAACAAGTAATAAGATTAATGCAACGATTATTCTCCAATAATTTGTAAACTGTATTCCTCTGCTTTACCGACATTTAGTTAGGAAATGATAAACACATATCAGTGTTTACTCATAAGTTTTTGTTTTATCATTTTTTTAAATTATCTTTGTGTTTCTCATTTCTCAGATGAGAGAAGCAGCCCGGATGGAGCCTTCTTGCGTAATCACCTGAACCACGAGTTCAGTACACGAGACAACGACAACGATGCTTATAGTAATAACTGTGCCGATTATTATCGGGCCGGATGGTGGTACAATGATTGCTATTATTCAAACTTGAACGGTGACTACAACGCCTATTTAGACAGTTATGCTGGCATTAATTGTGGGTACATACCTGGACCAAATTATAACATCAAATACAGCGAGATGAAGATACGTCCTGTGTAGCTGTTCACACATCGTATGTTATTTGGAGATATATTCTATATATCAACGTGATATTACGAGAGGGACTTTAGCAATAGCATGTCGGTCCGTAAATATCAACAGAATTACCATGAAAGTAGCGAATAAACTAATGATACTAATATTTAACACATAAGAATGGTCTCGTTTATCAACAAGCAATCATAATAATATCTCAAATTTAAATTTAGATGACTTAATCGTCCTTTATGCTTGTACGAGTCAATAAAGTTCACACCAGTTACAAATGCTCCAAGCAGTTTTATGATCACTTTCTCTTGAAAATATTATTATGTTATGTCTTTAGACGCTGTTGTGTGCTGACCTTCTTTAAAGATGTCTACTCTATATTCGACACTTACTATCTCTTCCCAGCGGGTAATATTACCCCCTTAGCGAAGAAAAATTGATGTAAAGGAGATTAAGGACTTTGTTAGCATATGTGTGCTCATTGGTAGAAACGTTATGACATGCATGATTAGAAGGGTGTGTCCACGCATTCCCACAAGAGTGGATAAGTGTCCACGCATTCCCACAAGAGTGGATAAGTGTCCACGCATTCATACAAGACTGGAAAAGTCTGCCAACGCATTCCCATAATAGTAGAAAAGTGCGTCCACGCATTCCCACAAGAGTGTAAAGGTGTTCACGCATTCCCACAAGAGTGGAAAGTGTCCACGCATTCCTATAATGGTGGAGAAGTGTCCACACATTCCCAACAACAACCAGGAGCGTGGGGAGTCAGGCTGGATCCCAGGGACAATTAGGTTCCCTGATTACAATTCGTTTTTCCTATGGCATATTATGAAAGGAGAATACAGTAGATTTTCATACTATCATACCCATGGGCACGTAATTTGAAGCAGAACCGGGAAAAAGAGCCCCCTGAACCACCCTCTCGTCGGACCTGACAACACCTTAACCTACTCCCTCGCCATTGTTATGCAATTAACGTTAATATCTTTGGCAAACGGCAGTTTTGAAAAGGGTCGGGTCTTCAAAAAGTAGCAAGATAAATAGCAGATTTCTTTTCAAGGTTTGTTAATGAATGATGTCACTGTTCACCTATTTTTTACTGTATTGGTACTATAACAGTACTAATTGAGCTTGCTGAATTGGCAATATTTCAAAACAAAATCGCATGAATTACTTAGTAATTTGATGAAAAATTCGATATCACGCTTGTTGTAACTGACACCTTTTATAGTCTTATTATTATTATTTGTTATACTCTATGGCTACTGCAAAACTGAACAGGAAAAAGGCAACCGGGACTTGAAAACAATTATACGCCTCAATACACACAACAATGGGCTTAACAGAGATCTCTCTTTTATGAGTTTCACGAGTTCAGCACCAGAGACAGAGACAACGATGCTTTAAAATGATAAATGTGCCGATCAATACCGCGCAAATGGAAAGCCATTTTAACATTTATTTAATATTACTGATATCACAAATTTGTTTTCGGATATCTCGAACTCATTTCCATTTGCATAAGATCTTCAACATAAAAAAAATACCAACTACCTAGCTAGTCAGTATATAAGTTGGAGCGCAGCATAAACAAATGCTGAATAATTCGAGCACTATGATGTTGAACCACAATCACAGAAGTCCATGTAACATCCAATGCGAACGCACCAATTGACTAGTAGAAGCATTTATACATGAAAATACGTACAACTGCGTCTGGTTACGCCTAGTGCTAAAAGCTAATTTTGAACATTGTTGTGTTGACCAGTGGTTTAAACTCACAGAAAGTTGCCACCACGACTCATATATGTGCAATTGCCCACTACGAGTACACAACAACAACAAATCCCCACTACGAGTATACAACACTCATAATAAGTAACATGAAAACCAAAACAAGATATGATGTAGCTAACCAGAGCATATGATAGTATACAGGAGTTGTTCATAGGGTAGTTCCGTGGTAGCTATATATAGTAGTAATGACGCATTTGTAAGGCCGGTTTCAATCGAATATTTTTTCGCCATCGATAAATGTAACTGTGTTACTAACAACTTCCGCGCACGATATATTTATACAAGGTGTTGTTCACATTTTATTATGGTGTTGTTTACTCACAGTGTATGAACTAGTCTAAAGGTAAAATATGAATCTGTGTTGGCAATATAATCGTGTGGGTTCACACTCAACGTTTTTAGTTAACCAAAAAGCCTCGATAAGTAATGACTTCTAACTGGAAACCGTGCACCATCAAATTTGATGAAAAATTGTTAAGGTTACCAAAACTTGTGTTTTGATTACTAATTGGAACCGATCAACCAAGTGAATATTCTGGAATAATCTGTTAAGGTATATTCTTTTCTGGCAGTCATATTGCGGGATTCTACAAATTTCTTTTGGAAACTAACATATCTAGCTTTTGTATTTCTTTTGTACCGGAAAACTATCAAAATTAAAGTTTCTTTGTATATACTTAGCAAAGCATGTTAGCTAAAGAATAAAGATCAACTCTCCAGATAACTTCCATTTCACGACCGGTTTCGTTTTTTTGGGACTCATCAGACGAAAGTAGGAATCAAACCCCCGGTTCTTGTGTCACAGAAAGAAGTCGGTATTACTCGACCTCAGTGATTCTACTGGTATGTGAATGCGTATAAACTGGCTTTGTATAATAGTGTTCAGAGTGCACCCTTGTGCTTTGAATCTGACATTGAACACATACTTACCACTTTTTGCAGGCAAACTAAGACGTCATTATGATTTATTTCTGGAGCGTTGATATTTGTCAATTTAATATATATATCTGTTTTACAGTGGCTTTACCAGAATATTTCACCTGGGGCTGAGGGGGGCAAACAATTCGAGTGGAATTCGAGTTTGGTAGAATGAGTGATTATTTTAGGTACTTTCAATATGCCCCAATCTCAAACACTTGAAACGACATGGTAACGGTAATATTAATGTTTCTTTGACCAAATTGAACAGTTTATTCCTGAGTTCCATCCGCTAACTTGTTGAATGGATAGGAGAGGGTGGGTTAATGACGAACACCTTTTATTAACGGTAATTAGAGGGGAAAAATAAAATTAGGATGAGTTAGATGTATTAACAGAACGCTTATAACTAATACTAAGTATATATCAACAACCACGCATGGAACAACTTTATGTGTAACGTAACAACTAAAAACATAAAATGGCGTCGTTCGGCAATACCCCGTGCCTTGAGGGCAATGCCAAACGGAGGTAAATGTAAAAAATAAGAGATCTTTTCATTAACAACATATCTACTTATATTAAAGTAGACTTGGCTGCATATCATTGTTAAAATACTTGTGAGAGAAATATAGGCCTATACGAAGATAGGCCTATTCGAATCTCACAGAAAACACCACATCATATGTTGTGACTATCTACCATAGTCGCATGTGTAGCCTTTGAAATAGACTGTTTATCTGTGCAATTTTCGTGTGTCCAACTTTTACACTTAATACACATCACCCAATCTTCCACTGGAGGATCCGAGTATTTTTCGTCACAAAACATGCAGAAATACTCAACACCTTGTGAGTCAAGCATTGTAAGGGGATTAGGTGTAGAGATTTACTTTTGGAATTTAAATTTTTAAAAGTTTTTGTCAGTGTATTTTTGCAACTGGTTTAGTTTTACACCTTTTAGGTTTATATTTTAGAACATTTTTGTTCACTGCTGTCAGTTCTTTTTTTTCCTGGTCTGTTCTTTAACTAATACATCAACTTTTATAGGTGTGGACGTCAATATGGTTAAGTGGGTTGATTTTCTCTTCCTCGTCTTTTTGGAATGGGGTTTTGCGCGAGGGAGACGTGATACGTCCACGGCAACTATATCTACTAGTTGCATTGTTCTTACACAGAGTGTCCAAAGATTCAATCGATGATTCAACTACCTCGTCGTTGCCGTACACTGAATACAAAATACCATCTATGATGTAACTCATACATTTGGCGGGAGGATGTTTTCAGTTTCCTTCAAACCGCTAGTGCTTGGAATTTGGTTGCTGCAAATTTCTTCTCTGCTTTGTCTTGGTAGTGCTGAACTATTGGTTTGCTCGGGAGGATATATCCCCGTTACTTCAAAACCGCTGATTGCTTTACTCATGTTGCAATTCTCGGATAAGCTACATAAAACTGGTGTGAGATTTGGCCCCGGCCAGGATTTAGTTTCATGTAGCGATCACATTTGCTGTAATACGCCGTCTTTAGCGAACTGAAGACTGTAATATCCAAGGCTTGTAGTTTGTGAGAAGGTGCGGGAGAAGTGAAACCATAATGACGCCGACAAAGATCATATGTTTCAAGGCTCATGTGAGCCTCGGTTGTCAAGAACTCAAAGTACTGGACTTTCTTATGATGCAACACTCTCATGAATGAGGTGTGTCTTCCATCTGGCAAACAAATGTGAGTTAATCCAACCAGTTTTGGATATGACCCAAATTAATCCCAGGGGGCGGGGGCTTCCTGTCATCAGCAACGCAATCATGTTGACTGTTTTGAAGACAAACATTAGCGGAATATAGTTTCCAGTGGCGCTCACACACCAATACCGTGGTCGGCTCGCCCTTCTCCCCGCTCACAATTTTTCCAACCTCTTTCTTTCCTTTTTTCTGCAAATACCTTCTGAGGTTTCTGAACGGATGATAGTCCCGTCATATCACAGTTATAAATTCTTGATGGCGGTATGTTGTGTTCGGCAAACACATCTTGTAGATTCTTATAAAATGTATCTACTTTCGTTCTTCGGAAACCTATAGCTCTAGAAAGGCTAGTTGGCTCAGGATTTTGAAGTGTAAGCTGTGGATATCGACGGAGGTATCCATACATCCAGTCTTAACCAGCTATTTAAACTTAAAATTGTTAAAGGGGTATTTTAACTTATTTGTAAAGCGTAAGATGAAAAGCGCCGTCTACCATCAGTGACGAGTTATGACGGTGTTCGACATTGCCCCGCGTTCGGGAATACCTCTCGCTCCCCTATTCCAACTGCAAGTATGAACTTGATATATTTTAGATAAAGTCAAGAGCGTAGCGAGGATTTGATCTAAGGAGAGGGGGTGGGCGGGAACGCTAGCGCTACCTGATTGGCCTCCAGGGGCCGTCACAGGGCCCCTGGTGGGGTCCAGTGGCAAGGCTTCTGCAGGCTATACGATATGGTGGACTTGAGAGGCTCCAGAGCTTCAAATTTAATCCAACCGGCGTTTATTTTTGCCATTAAAAATTATATTTAAACTTTTAAATTGCTGGAAATGTTTAGCCTAAGTTTGAATCGATGGGTAGAATGGTGACACGGTGTGATACCAGTTTGAAGTTACAGCCTATAGCATTGTTGCCAGTTATTGTGTAACACAATCGGTTAAATTTAGAGAATTTACCGACCAAATTGACTGAAGAAAGGCCAAAAACATGTTTGTGCGATTTCTGCCCCAGTATACGTAGCATAGATTTCTGTAGTTGTACATTCCTTTTCGATATGGTGACTCTGTGTAGGCTGTCGGCACAGATACCATATCACAAGTGTGAGAGAAAAACAAGGCTTTAATATACTGCTACGCCTATGAAATTTATTTTTAGTCATAAATGGGAATGATATATGTTCCAATTTCCACACTTCTGAGACTTGGGTGGTGGGGTTCGCCCCCATCGACCCCTGGCTACGCGCTTGGAGAAAGTCACTACACACTTAACTGATAATCCTGTGTGCTCTGTTCTCATTCATCAATGTATCGTTCACACTATGTCTACAAAAGTCTATGTATTTCTTTATAGATGGATGATTATTTTTTTTTAGTAAAATTTACCGAATCAAATGTAGAATTTGGATAACTTAAAAAAATTGAATATGCTATGCAGATGGGATTTTGACAAATTGGGTTCAGTTCGCGTTCTGGCGATGACAGAAAGCAAAATGGTGGGATAATATTTAACTTGAGGTGCAATTGGCTATTCTTATTTTGAGAATACCCGTCAATTACGGATTAACGTCAGCCATCAGAGGTTGAGAGATATACATTACAGAGTTCCTGGCATATTTACTGACAATTTTGACAATTTGAAATTGGCGATTGCAGTGGAGTATATACGATTAGCCTATACATTATATAGGTTGTTGCAAAAACAATTAAAAACTAGTATGTTACAATTAAACATCAATATGTCCCATATCGACATTGATAAGTTGATATGTTGATTTTAACGTGTTGATAATTTTGGTGCTGATAATTTTCCTCACGTACTCACACTCAAAGAAATGATAGGGGCCTACTACCAATGGATATGGTACAATTGTCCTCAACAATCGGGAAGACTAACACTCGAAATATTTGTAATACAATTTAGCCAGCTGTTACCCTTCTAGAAATGCAACAGTTCCTACTGTCACATGAAAATAAAGTAGTCAACAAATCTCTTTGCACAATATCTTACTCAAGTGTCCACTATTATTTGTTCTATATTTCCTCCATCCATTCCTCGCAACTCGCATAGAATATGGCAAGGTCGTTTTTCTAAACTATCCCCATCTAGCTAATAAGCAAACTTTATTGGGTTCTTCAATTAATGAATCGTGGTATAACATTTCTCAAACTAGACATTCCAGGTCTCTGAGAGGCATATCCGAAACAGACTGTATTGGCAGGGAGGGACATTGTAATGTCTAGTATCACTCATTATTAACCATGTTAGCTGATGTGACATTTGTTTGCTGCTAAAATATCCTAAGATCCTGGTGCATTAAGAGAGTAATACAGCGATGAGAGAGAAAATAGTACAGTTCCAAAAGGCCCCTGAATAAACTACCGCATTCCCTACACAAGTTTTACTCATTTTAATTACAACATTCACTATGCGCAACTAGTGGTAAATTGATCAAATATTGAAAGGGAATTCTGTCATGAATTTCAAAATTGCAATACTGGCCAGTGTGTACCCTTCCTATGAGTGTGGTAACATTTGTACGCACAAAGCAGTATTTTTTTTTTAAATTTTCAGTGTACTCGAGTCAAAAGTGCAATGAATGATCCAGAATGGTGGAAGAAAAACCCATGTCCGCTACACCCCAACTGGGGTCTCCAAGATATCTCCGACCTTGATCATACGAAACTGAAACTTCACATTGAAACAGATGACAATGCTAAAAGGGAGATGATGATCGAGGCAAATATCTATCGAGCCTTTCTCGAGAGCCCAAATGAGGACGGCACTCTATATAATCGGTCGCGAAACAGTCCTAGTCGAGCTCTGGATTACTTACAGCAAGCCGAGGATATCGTCGTCACTTCATGCGATTCGGAAGAAGCGATAACTGGATACGGCGTAGTTATTAACACATTTCGCATGTGGTTACGACGTGATTCGTCAGTTGAGTCAACGTTGAAGGAGTTGGAAGAAAAGAAAAAAAAATCCCTAAGTACGAAGCATACGTGACTATTGTTCATGCCTATATACTTGCATGGTTAGGGTCAAGATGGCGAACAAGGGCCATGGTTTTGTATGGAAATGCACTGAAGCATTTTCCTAAAAATTCCCAGTGGTTATTTGATTTGGCACTAATGACTGGAAGGCAGGCCCGTCATCAGCGTGGAGTTATAGGTTGGAATTGCCCTTTACCTCAAGATATTATGAATCTTTTTCAGAAGGAAAAAACGATTTTGCAGCAAGTTTTAAGCATCGATCCAAGCTTCCATCTTGCAAGAGCACATTATGGTCAAGTATTATTCAACTTGGACAGAAATTCTCAGCAAGCAGAAGGTGAATTTGAAAAGGCTTTAAAATTGGATCCCAAAAATTGCAACATCGGTATTTTAGCAGCCAGATTCTATCGGCTCAAACGCCAATTTTCAAAGGCAATAAAAGTACTGAAGAAATTGATCGAAGAAGTTAATCTTGCAGAAGTTCATGCTCAACTTGGTTTTCTCTACCGTACTCAATCATATCGCGAAGAGAAGGAGAATCGATCCATGTTACAAGAAAAGGCGCTGAAATGTTTTAATAAAGCAGTAGAGTTAGATAGATGTCACTATCCTGCTTTGGTAGGAATTGGTGAAATACAGGCAATGTTGGGTAATAAAAAAGAAGCACGTTTCATATTCGAGGATCTATTTGAGAGTGATTTTAAAGACCAGCCTTATCAAGAATCTAACGAGTACAGAGCTCTTACATCAGCTATCACGCTTTTCGTATTTACGCCTCTTGAACACATTACTTTCTCTCACAGGATCGTTCAACTTGCCGTTGGCTTAACAGCTGATGCCGATCATATTATAACAGTCCCACCTTCCTCTCTAGATGAGACCAACAATCGATGTTTTGCTACTTTGGAGGAATATATCACGGAATCTGGAGGAGATTTAATCGTGGCTCATCAAGCAAAACTTAAGCTTGCGAACGCAAATCTCTTGCTAGGGAATATTGAAGATGCACAAACACAATATGAAAAGTTGTATAACGACAGTATCACGAAAGGTGAACCCCCGCAAGTCGAGGTAATTTTTGGTCGAGGAAAGTGTTATTTGAGACGTGTAAGTCCATCAAAGGAAAGTAATGGCAACGCATGGGCAAATGTCATCCAAATGGCAGAAGAGTTAAAGCGAACTGATGCATGCTGCCTCTCGGATGAATTATATGCAGATGTTTATATGGCTAAGGCAAGGCTTAGCACTGGAGATGATACTTCGAAACAGCTCAAGCTGGCCATTCATAAAGGCAGGTACATATTATTGCTGCAAGATTTGCAAGCAAACTTCTTCAACGACTTCAGCATCCCTGAAACACTACAGGAGGTCAAGAGGGTTTGTAGCGTTGGAAAACCATTGCACACTCAATTCACTGTCATACTTGATGATGGATCGAAAGTTGTCCATAACTTGACAACAAAGAAAAACTTTATTCAAACATCAGTTGACAGAGTAGTCAACTATGACATTAACATTACACAAACCATCGAAAACGAGAGGCTCCAAACAGTTCTGGACAAGCTGAGACAGTTACGCGAATACCGTATGAAGTATGAACTGGAGCTCCGTCTAAGTAGAGAAACAAATACATGGGGAAAATTGTATGCTGAAAGATTCCTTGATGTTGTAGAGCTTGCAAAGCGGCTACTAGATAAGTGCATTTCCGCTTGCCATGTAAGACTTATTACAGTAACTGAGCAAAAAAGGGTTTAGACTTGAAGTAAGATAAGTGTTTCACAAAACAAACGAATCTGACTGAGTTCGGGTATCTACTTTATCCTAACGATTCGTGTGATTACCAATGAGTGCCTTTAATTATTGACCTTATTTTGTTCGCAAATATGTCACGAGTAGAGCAATGTATTCATTCTTTCTTACAAATCCCCATCATATAAATCCTTTAGATCATGTCTGCATTGGTCATGAGTGGAGCCCTGAGAACCATACAACTTCGTAACCTAGCCATAACCTTCATCTTTCTTACGTTTGAGGCAACGCAAGGTAAAATACAAGTTAGAAAGCTATTCAATTTTATAGCGTTTGCAGTATAACTTGGATTTTGTAGTTCACATAATGCAAAACGTGACCACGTGGGACTTCCGCGTCATCTCCAAGATTTCTCTATCAAAGTCTTTAATTAAGTAGTAAAAATGTTAGTGACAGTAATGTTTCTATGATTATTCTGATCATCAAGATATTACAACTTTAGAATATTTATGTTAAATCAGCCATATATTACATATATATATATATATATATATATATATATATATATATATATATATATACACACACATATATATATATATATATGTATATATATATATATATACATATATATATATATATATATATAAAGAAATATATATATATATAAAGAAATATATATATTTAGTAATTAATTGTGAACTGTTGTTAATCTGTATTGACAGGACCTCGTCGTAGACAATCCACCGCGAACTTCATTGTTCCGAGTATTTTTTGATGACAAAACAGGGAAAGTCGATGAGAAAAAGTGTACTAAAGAAGTGACGACATGGGCAGAAAAGAAAGCCAAATTGCCCGAATACCTACTGGAGAAGATCACTGAGGTACTTTAATACTTACATAAAAATCCAGATGACATTAAGCTGTTGACAAAATAAATTTTAAGATGAAGTAAATGTAATCTGCAGAAGGAGATTTTTTATCAATGAAACCATAGGCATTTGTATTTAAAGTATTATATAGAATTGTTCAATGACAAAATCATACTTGATGTTTGTTTTCGTATATCCGTAACCAATGATGGTGAATGTCTGAGTGTGTTTGTGAAGCTTTGCTTCGAGCCACGATGTCTCCAGAATTGAAAACGTGAACAACTGTGATGCGAAGTAAACGCATGCGCGATAGAAGGTAGACGAAGCCTACTGTTTCGTTGTGAATGTAAAAGATGATTTGAAGTCACTATTTGTCGAAATGTATGTAAACATAATCTCAAGAAGGAAATCTCCTATAGATCCCATATTTGGAATGTGGATGTATCATATCGAGTACCAGAAGCTGATTGTGTGGGTGACAGGTCATTTAAAGTCACCCGAGGTCAAATTTAGATAAATAGTGTAAACAAAATATCTCCTGGATGGACGCTTGGGCCAATTTCATACTTTGTATTCTGATGTAAAATATTATGATGGACAAACGTGGTTTGTTCTTCATAAATTGTAGAAGCTAGTATATATTTCATATTTGGTACAATTATGCCTCATAATGAGTAGACGAAGACAAGGTCACCAGTGGTCAAGTTTTGAAAACCTAGTAAACAAGATATTACGTTAAGGAAGCTCAGACCAATCTCATACTTAATATGTTGGTTTCAGATTGTAAAATCAGTATCTCAAGAGATTAATTTTTAAGAAATGTTATAGTTTATATGGGGAAGTTTCGCATGCAATTAGGAAAGGCCTATTGGGTTTCGTGGAGGTCAAAGTTCGTTTGAATTTACCAGAAGTAACAATATGATTTTTATTCAAATGGATCAACGTTTTTTCCAGTCATCACTTTATGATAGCGTAACAGTGCACAGGAATAGGACGTTATTAACAACCGAACTCAGAATGATTGAAAACTGCATCTATCCTACTAGAGGCTTGTTCATCATGTCAACAAGCCACGTAAGCACAATTCTTGTCGAAGCTGCACAACAACAGTATAAAAATTAGAATGATTACATCAAATTGGTTGCAGTATACATGGGAATTACTCTTAACCAGTCACCTATTTAGAAGACCTCAAATGGTCAAATGTTTTCTCAAAATCTTTCAATATATGAATGAATGAATTGCTCAGTTATTTCAAAACAATTATATCTCTGCCATGCAGTAACAATTAGTTGAAGTTTTACTTTCGTTGCTTACTAATGCCAAGGGTTACGCATGGTATATATATTAATTGCTCATAAATTAAACAAAGTTTAAATGGATTTGTTAGTCATTTGAAATGCATTTATATACATTTTTATAAGTAATCTTATTGATTACTGGTATATTGGACGATTTGGTGTAACGTTTTGGAGTAATGCTAAAGTGGGGAATGGGGCCAAGACTTCACACTGATGAGACCAAAATCTTTAAAAATGATCTCTTCCAAAGAATGGTACAAGTAACATATATACTCCTCCATAATTTGATGACAGAAGACAAGAGTTATGAAGGCAAACATCAGTATCGAAATTGTCACAACTGCTACCAAAGTTTCCCTCTTTATATTTGATAGCCCTCCAATGTTACATTCTTGAAACTAAGCATTTTGTCTCCATAGATATGGAATACCGCCGACGTTAACTACTAATTACTAGACACACCTTTTCTGTAGCCATCTTCAACCAGTAGTAATAACATTAACAGTTCAGACAGCTAATTTTATTTTTTAATTTTAGATTCAACCAATGTACGACGAGAACAATTTGTGGCTGTGGGCAATTCATCATTTAAACAACTGGCGTAAGCACAATGCCGCACGTTGCGATATAGGAGAGACTTTTACCATAGAAGTGGCTTCTGATCCAAAATTTGCTACTCTTAAAACTGACGACATTGTCAAAGACAGCTGCAAAGGTGTGGTGAACCTTGTAGTGGATTTACTTAACACTTGTTGCGAGAAGTCCTCGGGAGCTTCAACAGTCGCTGGAGACGTATAGGTTATCCGGAAAGCAGTACAACCAAGTGCGGCGGAACCGCGGGGCACTGGGGGCACGTGCCCCCCCACTTTTCCTCAGGTTAAAATGTGCCCTTTTTCTACATAAAAATTGTACCCTTGATCACCTTATTAGGTCAGCGATATTTCAGTAAGAGATCTAATCCTAATTTAGAACTATCAGGGGCGTAGCCAGTATGTAGCACTGTAGGCCCGGGCCTATCGTTGATTAACAGACTTTATATGTATAGAGCTGCAGCACTTTGTTGCCTGTTGTTGTCACGATCGGCGTTCCAAGTTCCAAAACAGCCTTCGGATAAACATACGGTATGGTACGCTCCACGCCAACTGATGGTCAACTGAAGTCTACAAATACATACAACATGTATCTGGTTGCTATGGTAATTGAAGAACAATGTAAAGTTGGGCAATAAGTCGTTCTCGCTTTGAGCACTAATTTAAGTAAAAGGAAAATACATGTGTGTTTGTGTCACATTGGCTAGTAAACTCTGTACGTCACATAGTGGTTTAATTTCATACTTAGAATGTGGATACAGCTTAGTGAATACTTAAAAAACCTGTTTGTTTTTTATGGCGGTCAAAGGTTATCTAAGGTTAAAAGTCTGCAAAACTTTGTGAACACTTTAACTTCAAAGAAATGTTTAGAAGCACTAAATACACGGCAATATCTACCGTAAACCGCACAAGAACGTTATCATTTTGCGGGGGTCAACGTCTGAAAACCGTGTAAACTCGATAATTTCATAATTGAAACCTATATGTGAGCTTTATACTCGGTAAGTGGATCCCCTTTAAGATCGTTGTAGTTTCTGTTGATGCCAAAAGTCCATCGAGGTTACCATAAGAAAAAGTGTGACAACTTCTTTAAGCAATAACTTCAAAGGTAAAGCGTGGATTAACTTCATATGTACATTTTCCATAGTAGTGCAATGCCCTATTAATTATTTCGTATATATAGGTCTTATATCATTTGAGGTTATCAATGGCAACAGTCTAAAAACCTTGTGAATTGAGAACTTCCGAATATGTAATATTTGATGAACTTTATAATAAGTGTGTTTGTGCAATTCAGTGATAGCAAGAACGGTATTGTTTTTTGTAGAGATCAAAAGTAATGAGACCTCAAAACAGGTCAAAGTCTTAAAGGCATTGAAGACTCTCCCCAAACGGCGTGCCGCCATCTTTAGAAAGTTGACTCCGTTGCTTGCAAGTGAAGTTTTTCTCTTGTTGCTACAAAATGCAGACAGTAATGAAACGTGATACCTTGTTGTCTTTAGCTGGACCTGAGATGTCCATCACTGTATCGTTTCTACACTGTGCCTTGGGTATTGACCGCAGGTGTTATGTACTGACTGTACATTAGTGTATAATTACCGACGGTAGCAAGCTATGTGTGTATTTTCTGGCATCGATGGTGGTGTCTAACACTTCTGTTACACCTCATTCGAATCTAGGTCAGATTACCGACGTTTCATTTTGCGCGAGTCTTTACACCCTTTAAACTATAAGTCTAAGGAAAATTCACTGTGTATAGCCGACTTTATTTGTTTACGCGGCTGGTGGCTTACCACTTCGGGGCATGTATAAATATTTGAGTCTTCTCACAGAAACGATGGAAGTCCAAATGTAGATTTTTTAATAGTAGTGGAGCTGTGTTAGTTAAGTAGTAAACCACAGGAACTGTTGTTTTCTATCAGTAAAGGCTCGCGTGATGCGCAACCAATCAAGCTCTGTGTCTCACAAGAGAGACATTTCCGTTATTTTCACGCACCTAACTAAGTGACGCACAGAGAGCTCACGTTAACTGAGGGTCTCCGGAAAGTGTCTGCCACTAAAAGCGAAGTTTATTTACGACCTTTGAAAAAGTAATTGTAAGTAGATCATTGATAAACATATCCGACGTGACTATCTTAATGTTTTTTGTTGTTATATTTTTAAGAGCATAAATGCTTACACAACTAAGCCCGTAGTTATGATCATTGAGACAGCAGTTTGAAAGGTCTCGCTTGCTTAGCATTTCTTCATCTAATAAGAAATAAGTTTCAAGTTAGTTAAACGAATGATCTGTCTTTAATTACCTTAATCTTTGTGACGAATTTACTTGAATCGAACCTTTAACGTAAAATATATGAGGAATAGTCTGACTTTACTGTCCACACAGCCTATGTACAGAACTGTGTTCATCTTATAAACTGTCCTAGAAACAAATCTGAATATTTGGGGAATTGAGTTCTCTCTATAATAGGGGATTAATCATTATAACGTAGGCTGTGTGACTGTATTCTATGTTAAAGGACGCTAGACTGCGTTATTAACGCGCTGCTTTCGTTTTGAGTTATTGACGCGGTGAATTCGCTTTGCGTTATTGACGGATGGTGTTCGTTTTGCGTTTTTGACAGTAAGTAACATGAAGTAGTAGTGGATAATAGTGGATAATACATGAAGTGAAGGAAGCGGAACAAAAAACCCTTGCGGGCTTGACGGGGTGCTTCGCTCCCTAAAATAAAGATAAAGAGACCAATCAAAGTACAACAAAGCAAAATACACAATTTCATACAATAGAACAATAAGACCAAAACAAAACAAAACAATAACAACCCCCCCCCCCCCCGCCCCCGAAAAAAATCCAGTGCATCTGAACACCTGAGTTTGTCCAAACAACAAGTTAGAGTCTTTCAATTACTTGTCAAGAGTTAGTATTTGTTTAAATAATAATTACTTAAGTTATACCTAAACGATTTTAAGCTAGGCTTGTCACTTATTGTTTTGGGTAATGAGTTCCAAAGTTTAGTGGTACGATAACGAAGGGTTGAGTGGAAAGAAGTGCGATTTACAGTATGCAAAAGAAGCGGAGGATTCCGTGTATTGTAGTTATGAATGAGGGAGTTCATTTGTGAAAAAGTTAAAGAGAGCGTCTGGTAGCAGATTGTGTATAAAACGATATGTGACTGAAGCAGTTCCTAGATTGATTATGTCCCGAAGTTTCAATAAATTTAATGTTTTAACATAACACCCTAATCCACCCAACCACCCATCCCACCCCTGCAACACCCACCAGTCCATCTTAATGGTGTTGCAAGACGTTTAGAATAGGGGGGGGGGCACAGATACGGGAGCTACATTGTTGGAATGGACACAGGCTAATAGTAATTTCAGCGCGGCGAATGGTCAAGGGACCGGCCATAGGACATCTGGTGGGTGTAAAGAGAGAAAAGTCCCCGAACCTTTGCTGTTTCTAGAACTTATGGTCAGCCACAAATCAATAGCGATTTGGAGGTATATACGTCAGGAAATGAAACTGCAGTACACGTAAGGAATTGTGCATCTTCCTGCCCATTTCATTTTACAAATATCATTTGAGGCACCAAGGTAAGGAACACGGAAAACTGTTTTACCTAAGGGTGGGGGTGGGGCTTGGTCTTGCTACTGTTGTTTCTTCACATCGTATCACTTCCTCTTCACCATTTCTCACATAATCGAAAACTATAAACAGTTTGATGCGTACTGAACAATAGTACATTGCACAATGTCCTTTAGAATTGCGTGAGTGTGTTTTGTCATGTAGTAGCAAATAAAACCAGTGACAATAACATTTTCAAAAATTCTGATTTATTTCATAAAGCCATAGTACATTAGAAACGTATACTTGATTGCGCTTACTGTGCATATAGTTACACAATGACAGGCAGTTCATTGTATTTCATTCAACTTACGAAACTGGGTATTTTCGTATTCTATATATAGCACAATAATGGCGTCACTATACATATGAGGAAACGGCGCACTGGATTGGAAGGGTTAACATATCAATGTCTCCACTAAATCTTGACTGTCATTTAAACTTCAATCAGGTTTTCAATCATTACGAACACTGATTAAACATAATAGTATATACTCAGTTATTTGAAATATCATCTCAAGTTTCAGAAATGGTGATAACAGACGGAGAACTTGGCGTGTTAAAAACCCGAAAGTTAAGAATAGTCTGCTTACATTCAAAAAGGTATGTACGGTACTATGTCTGCACCAGGCACTGCTCACATTGTAACTGCGTAATATAACAAGTAAAAACGGAGTCTATGAACACCTACTTTATTACAAATTGTCTATTTTGTATAATTTATGGATGTACATGTGTTATTATGTAATCGGAGTTAAGTGGCAATTGAGCTAGGAAGTTATTACTAATGTTTAGGCTGCTACTTAGAAGAAATGCCTTACATAGTCCTACGCTATTGTGTATTGCCGATAATGTAAACATTTCCGTAGTTAGTTAATACAGGCAACAACCTATAGGCAAAAGTTAACTGAATGTGAGTTCGTATCATAATGTTAAGTCGAATGGCAGTCTCAATGGCATCACAACATGCGTGCGGAGAGGGAGGCGGGCGTGGTGGTGTAAAGACCGGAGTGCACTAGGAGGATAAGAAGCCAAACTCTCTGTGTAAGTACATACCTTGTTAAGGGTGCTTCAATCAGAACTCAAAAGTACAGTGTAACACAACAGGCGACATCGTGCTTACTGCTGTGAAAATTTGGTGCCATGCCACCTCCCCACCCCCCCCCCCCCTCCCCTTCCCCTTGCTGTAAATATTAGTGATACAATGCTACCCCATGTCAGGCCATAATTCATAAGGGTAAAATAAAGGGCAAAATGTCATTAAATGAAATAACCGAATGTCAGCAACGGACCATATGATCCGTTAAGGAGTTATGATGAAGTCACTTGAATTTTCAAACTGCATCGTCAAACAACAGTAGTTTTTTGTAGATATAAATTAATATACTCTCATGTAAATGCTTATGTCAATGTAACGACGAGTTACCAGTAAAATACGTTTCTATGTAGCTGTGAGTCTTACCTATATACAATAACTTGGGTAATGATGAACATAGCGTTTACTCACATATTTTGACTATTAACTTAAAAGTTTAGTCATTTCACAGATGAGAGAAGTAACCCAGATGATTTATTTTTGCATTATCACCTATAACTAACGAGTTCAGCACCAGAGACAGAGACAACGATGCTTTAAATGATAGCTGTGCCGATGAATATCGCGCAAATGGAAAGCCATTTTAACATTTATTTAATAATTACAGATATCTCGAATTCATTTTCGGATATCTCGAACTTATTTCCAGATATCTCGAATTCGTTTCTAGATATCAATATTTAAAAAGTATTTGAGATATCAGAAATTGACTTCGAGATATTAAGAATTCGATTTAGAGATATTCAAAATGTACGGTAATTAGATATATCAAGAATTCGCACAATGGTTACACGTTGTGGTATACACGTACCTAAAATTGATAGCAAAGATGATACCCCTATCAAATAGTACATTGAGAAGCAACAGTTTTGACCAAGCTGATTTCCAAGTCCGCCACAATGCGTTTTAACCCATATTGTTACTGTCACATGTGAGTAAATATCATCAACTTTGATGCTGTATAGTGATATTTATGGTAATATTTGCATAAGATCTTCAACATCAAAAAATACAAAGTACTCAGCATGACAGTATGACAGTTGACAGTTGGGGCGCATTATAGACAAAATGCTGAATAAATCGAGCACTATGATGATGGACCACAATCCCAGAAGTCCATGTAACATCCAATGAGAACGCACCAATGAACGAGTGGAAACCTTTATACATGAACATGTTTACAAATGCGTCTGTTTATTTCTAAATGCCCAGTGTAAAAAGCTAATTTTGAACATGGTCCTGTTGATCAGTGGTTCAAACTCACAGAAAGTTGCCATCACGACTCATATATATATGCAATTTTCACTAGGCCCACTACCAGTACAACCACCCATAAAAAATAACATAAAAACCACAACAAGATATGATTTAGCTAACCAAAGTGTACGATAGTATACAGGAGTTGCTCAGTGGGTTAGTTCCATCGTAGCTATAAATAATAGTAATGACGCAGGTGTAAGGCCGGGTTCAATCCAATATTTGATCGCCGTCGATATATGTAAATGAACTTTTTATGTTACCAATACCTTCCTTGCACGCAATATTTAAACAATGCGTTGTTCGATCAAAACTTATGATGGTGTTGTTTACTCACAGTGTATGAACTAGTCTAAAGGTAAAATATGAATCTGTGTTGCAATATAATCGTGAATCTTCACACTCAACGTGTTTAGTTTACTCTAAAAGCCTCGGTAGGTAATGACTACTAACTGGAAACCTTGCACCATCACATTTCGTGGAGTTTTAATTGATGTAGAACTAATACACATATGTAAGCAACATGGAACTCATTTCTCGTTTATGTTTTTAAGATAAAAAATAGTTTCCCCTCAGAATTTCGATGATACAAATAACTGCACAACAGCAAAATATTTGATTTAATGTTTTTATCGGTGTAGATTGATAAATTCACATTAATTTGCTAATGTCAATGCAACGACTAACTACCGGTAAACTACGCTTCTATATAGCTGTGAGCCTTAGTTATATACAATAACTTAGGCAATGAGTAACACATAACAGCGTTTACTCACATAGTTTGTCTATTAACTTAAAGTTTGGTGAATCACAGATGAGAGAAGCAGCCCGGATGATGGAGTATTGCATTATCACCTAAGTCAAGAGTTAAGCACCAGCGACAGAGACAACAATGCTTTTAATCTTATATATGTGCCGATCAATACCGAACATATGGAAAGCCATTTTAACGTGTATTCAATAATTACAGATATCTCTAATTCATAGTCGGATATCTCGAATTCATTTCCAGAATTTGTTTCTACATATCAATACCTATAAAACGTACTTGACATATCAAAAATTGACTTCGAGATATTAAGAATTCGATTTAGAGATATCCAAAATATAATTCGAGATATCAAGAATTCGCACAATGGTTGCACGTTGTGGTATACACGTACCTAAATTGATAGTGAACATGATACCCCTATCAAATATTTCATTGCGAAGCAACAGTTTTGCACAAGCTGATTTCCAAAACCGCGTTTTAACCCGACTTGATACTATCACATGTGAGTAAATATCATCAACTTCTAAGCTGTAGTGATATTTATGGTAATATTTGTATAAGATCTTCAACATTAAAAAAAAATACAAAGTACCTAGCAAGACAGTATATAAGTTGAAGCGCAGTATAGACAAAATGCTGAATAAATCGAGCACTACGATGATGGACCACAATCCCAGAAGTCCATGTAACATCCAATGAGAACGCACCAATGAAAGAGTGGAAACATGAACATGTTTACAACTGCGTATGGTTATTTCTAAACGCCCAGTGTTAAAAGCTAATTTTGAACATGGTTCTGTTGAGCAGTGGTTCCAATTCACAGAAAGTTGCCATCAAGACTCATATGTGCAATTGCAACTAGTACACAACACCAATAATAAGTAACATAAAAACCACAACAAGATATGATGTAGCTAACCAGAGCATACGATAGTATACAGGAGTTGCTCAATAGGGTAGTTCCATGGTAGCTAATAGTAGTAATGACGCAGGTGTAAGGCCGGTTTCAATCCAATATTTGATCGCCGTCGATATATGTCAATGAACCCTTTATATTGTCAACAACTTCAACCCACGCACTATTTAAACAAGGTGTTGGTAGTTCACAACTTATGATGGTTTAGTTAACTCACAGTGTATGAACTAGTCTAAAGGTCAAATTTGAATCTGCGTTGGCAATCTAAACGTGTGTCTTTACACTCAACGTTTTTAGTTTACTCTAAAAGCCTCGATAAGTAATGACTTCTAACTGAAAACCGTGCACCATCACATTTGATTAAAATTGTAAAGGTTACAAAACTGTTTTGATTACTAATTGGAACCGATAAACCCAGTGGATATTTTGGAACATTCTGTTGCAAAGGTATATTCTTTTGTGGCAGTCATATTGCGGGATTCTACATATGACTTTTGGAAACTAGCATGTCTAGCTTTTGTCTTTTTTTTAGCGAAAACTATAAAAAATAAAGTTCCTATACACTTAACAAAGCATGCTAGCTAAAGAATAAAGATCAACGTTCCAGACAACTTCCATTAAATGACCGGTTTCGTCCATTTTGGGACTCATCAGACGAAAGTAGGAATCGAACCCCGGATCTTGTGTCACAGAAAGAAGACGGTATTTCTCGAGCGCATTGATTCTACTGGTATGTGACTGCGTATTAACTGGCTTTGTATATTATTTACAGAATGCTATCCTTGTGCTTTGGAATCTGACAAGGAATACAGAAGGAATACAGAACACCGGACCTTCGTGTCACAGAAAGAAGTATTACTTGACCACATTGATTTTTCTGGTAAGTAAATGCGTGTATATGGCTTCGTATAATTGTCCATGAGCGCGTATTAATCAAGTAATATATTTGTACAGAAAGCACCCCTTGTGCTTTTGAATCTGACATTGAACACAGAATTACATTTTTTTGTTGGTAAACCAAGCCGTTATTATTATCTTTCCTTGGAGCGTTGATATTTGTAAATTTAACAGTGGCGTAACCAGATTTTTTCACATGTTGGGCTGAGGGGGGCTGAGGGTGGCAAAGAAGAGTAGGGGAAAGTTTTGTCACTTTAGGTACTTTTGCAATATGCCCTACTCTCAAACACTTGAAACGGCATGGTAAAGGTACTATGAATGTTGTCCTTGTCCAAATTGAACAGTTCCGTCCGCGAAATGGTTGAAGGGACTATCCAACTAAAAGTATGAACTTGAGATATTGGAGAGAAAGTCAAGCGCGTAGTCAAGATTTCATCTAATTGAGGGCTATAGACGGATTCAATTTATTTACCTGTCGGCGTGAACGCTTTACGCTATCTGCGTGGTATCCAGGGGCCCGTCATACGGCCCCTGGTGGGATCCAATGTGGAGCCCCCGTGAGCTATACGATACGGAGGACTTTAGAGGCTTCAGAGCTTTCAAATTTTATCCAACCGGTTGAGGTTTGAGCCATGTTAAATTATATTAAAATGTTTAAACAACTGGATATAATTAGACTAATATTGCTTCGTTGGGTAGAAAATGTTGAAGTAGGTAATAAGTTACTCATAATAGAAACTAATTCTATGGTGTTCTAGTCAAATTCGTGGTACTGGGGCGGTCCCTAGTAATAAATAACAAACAACCCGATGGTTTCACAGCATGATACCATTGTAGAGTTTACAGTGTACAGCAGGGTTGCCAGTTTTCGTGTTACACAATCGGTCAAATTTAGAGAATTTACCGGCCAAATTGAGTGAATAAAGGCCAAAAACATATTTGTGTGATTTCTGCCCTTGTATACGTAGCCTAGAATTTGGTAGTTTTACATTCCATTTTCAATAGGGTGACTCTATGTAGGCTGCATGTGTAGATCAAAAGTATAGGTGACAAAAGGCCTAAATACAGCCATGCCTAAAAAATCTAAAGGTCATTAATGGGAATGAAGTATTATATAAATTTTTTTTGGGTGGGGCGCCCCGAACACCTCTGGCCAATAGCATGGAGAACGTCACTAAACACTTAGCTGATAATATTGTTTGCTCTGTGCCCATACAGTACATAAATGTATCGTTCACACTTTGTCCACAAAAGCCTATGTATTTTTGTAATTGGATGATTCATTTTCCAGTCAAATTTGTTATTTACCAAATCAAATGTAGAATTTGGATAACTTAAAAAACAAAAACTGATATAAAGATGGGAATTTGACAATTACGTTCAGTTCGCCTCGTGGCGATGACACAAGCAAAAGGATAGAATAATATTTAACTTGAGACGCAGGTGGCTATTATTTATTTGATAGTTCCCGTCAATTACGGATTAACGTCAACCACCAGAGGTTAAGATATATACACTACAGAGTTCCTGGCTTATTTACTGACAATTCTGACGATCTAATGATTGATACTGAACAAGAAATTGGCGATTGCAGTAAAGTATATACGAGTAGCCTATACATTATTTGGGTTGTTATCTCGCAACTTGCATAGAATATGGCAAGGTCGTTGCCCTAAACTTCCCATCCATCCTATTCTAACTTTATTGGGTTCTTTAAATTAATGAATCCTGGTATAACATTTCTCAAACTAGAAATTCCAGTCTCTATAATGCATCTCGGACACAGACTGTATTGTCAGTGAGGTGCATATTCTTGATATGCCTAGTATCATCCTATTTATAATCCATGTTGTTTTATGTGACATTTGTTTTCTGCTCAAATATCCGAACGTCACCAGTCTGAACAGATCCCTGGTCTGAAGTTCTGAGCAAATTCTAAAACATAACTAAATAGATTCGTATACAACCTGTGTGATTGCTTACGTGCCCGAATGATACAGCTAAGTACTACCCTGCAGTGAAATTGAGATTGGACAACTTTCCTGAGGTGCCCTTTGGAGAAGCTAATAGGGCGATAAGTATGGTCAATACCTTCTTGCACACTATATCAATGTTTGATTTGATTTGATTTATTTATTTGTTTTTCACGTGTAAATTTACAGTGTGAAGGAAGTCTTCCAAAAAGCGTACAACAGCTTAACAAAGTAGAAGTCTCCCTGTATTGAGAAAAAAAGAAAAGTATTTACATAACAATACAAAATAGAATAATTCGACAATCAATGAATACTATATATGGTGATAATATTTACTATAATAATTTGTTATCGTGCCAATGAATGGATGACTTATTAATAACTGGATATAACGTCTTTTGTCAGATGCTTTTTGAATATTTTACTGGATACTTTGGTTTTGAAACTCTCTGTTATGGAATTCCATGTCTTTATTGCACGATTTCTAAGACGAAGTCTCCCAATCGATGTTTTATACGAAAAGTAATGTGCGTTATCAGCATTCCGTGTGTTGTGGTGATGTATCACACTGTTACTAGTTAAAAAAATCATGAAATGTGTTAGGCAATAAACCATTCCATGCCTTATATGCAAACGTGGCAAGATTTACACGAAAAACGTCGGTAACTTTTAATAAATTGAGATTCTTGAAAAGTTGATTTGTGTGTTCACGAGGTGCAACACGTGAAATGTGGCGCATGGCTTTCTTTTGGAGAATAATAAGAGGATGAAGATTGGTTTCTGGCGTGCCAGACCAGATAATTGAACAATATGAGATGTGTGGAACGACCAAAGTTTGGTAGAGAGTCTTTAATATGCGCTCTGGTAGGAGAAATTTCAACTTTGATAATATCCCAACGCTTTTCGCTGCTCTCCTGCATACTGTAGAAATGTGCTCATGCCACGAAAGCTTATTATCAATATATACACCTAAAAACTTAGTAGTAAAAACTTGTTTCTGTCCTGATAGAAAGAACTGGTTTAGAGCAGGGTATGGCTGTTACAAAACTGCCACAAGTCTTCAAAGAAAGAAAACATTCACATTTAGGCACTAAATAACGCAATAGAAAAGGGAACGACGTTTTCATGACTTTGTATCAGTGCATTTAGAGAGTAATATCACAATCAGTGAGAAAATAGTAATGTTTCAAAACGACCCCTTCTGAAAGAATAGCCGCTTTTCCTTACTCATTGTTTATCACAACATTCACTGTGCGCAACTTGGGGTAATTATTGATCAAATATTGAGAGAAGAGTGGTAGTTTATGGTTTTGAATTTCAAAAATGCCTTTTTTATGACCTCAAATAACAGTGAAATGCCCGTGAACCCTCAATTCGGAAATGTCTCCTTTAAACTGCAGCTTTCATTTTGATGTTGCTAACGATCAGTGAATGAGAATATTTAGCACTGCTGAAACTGCATTCCTGGCATCCTTGTTGGCAATAATTCACTTGCCATAATGTTCTCTGAGTACCTCTCCTAGTACGTGTGTAATAACATTTGGAAACAATTACCATTATTACTATTTTTACCATATTACCATTACTATTTTCAGTGTACTCGAGAAAAAAAAACGTGCAATGGATGATTCAGACTGGTGGAAGAAAAACCCATGTCCGCTACACCCAGACTGGGGTCTCCAAGATATCTCCGACCTTGATCATACGAAACTGAAACTTCACATTGAAACAGATGACAATGCTAAAAGGGAGATGATGATCGAGGCAAATATCTATCGAGCCTTTCTCGAGAGCCCAAATGAGGACGGCACTCTATATAATCGGTCGCGAAACAGTCCTAGCCGAGCTCTGGATTACTTACAGCAAGCCGAGGATATCGTCGTCACTTCATGCGATTCGGAAGAAGCGATAACTGGATACGGCGTAGTTATTAACACATTTCGCATGTGGTTACGACGTGATTCGTCAGTTGAGTCAACTTTGAAGGAGTTGGAAGATAAGAAAAACAAATTCCCTAAGTACGAAGCATACGTGACTATTGTTCATGCATATATACTTGCATGGTTAGGGCCAAGATGGCGAACAACAGCCATGGTTCTGTATGGAAGTGCACTGAAGCATTTTCCTAAAAATTCCCAGTGGTTATTTGGTTTGGCACTAATGTATGGAAGGGAGGCCCGTCATCAGCGTGGAGTTATAGGTTGGAATTGCCCTTTACCTCAAGATATTATGACCCTTCTTCATGAGGAAAAACAGATTTTGCAGCAAGTTTTAAGCATCGATCCAAGCTTCCATCTTGCAAGAGCACATTATGGTCAAGTATTATTCAACTTGGACAGAAATTCTCAGCAAGCAGAAGGTGAATTTAAAAAGGCTTTTAAATTGGATCACAAAAATTGCAACATCGGTATTTTAGCAGCCAGATTCTATCGGCACAAGGGCCAATTTTCAAAAGCAGAAAACGTGCTGAAGAAATTGATCGAAGAAGTTAATCTTGCAGAAGTTCATGCTCAACTTGGTTTTCTCTACCGTACTCAATCATATCGCGAAAAGAAGGAGAATCGATCCATGTTACAAGAAAAGGCGCTGAAATGTTTTGAAAAAGCAGTAGAGCTAGATAGATGTCATTATCCTGCTTTGGTAGGAATTGGTGAAATGCAGGCAATGTTGGGTAATGAAAAAGAAGCACGTTTCATATACGAGGATCTGTTTGAGAGTGATTTTAAAGACCAGCTTTATCAAGAATCCAACGAGTACAGAGCTCTTACATCAGCTATCAAGCTTAACGTATTTACGCCTCTTGAACACATTACTTTCTCTCATAGGATCATTCAACTTGCCGTTGGCTTAACAGCTGATGGCGATCATATCATAACAGTCCCACCTTCCTCTCTAGATGAGACCAAAAATCGATGTATTGCTACTTTCGAGCAATACATAACGGAATCTGGAGGAGATTTAATCGTGGCGCGTCAAGCAAAACTTAAGCTTGCGAACGCAAATCTCTTGCTAGGGAATATTGAAGATGCACAAACACAATATGAAAAGTTGTATGACGACAGTATCATAAAAGGTGAACCTCCACAAGTCGAGGTTATTTTTGGTCGAGGAAAGTGTTATTTGAGAAGTGACAGTCCATCAAAGGAAAGTGATGGCAAAGCATGGGCAAATGTAATCCAAATGGCAGAGGAGTTAAAGCAAACTGATGCATGCTGCCTCTCGGATGAATTATATGCAGATGTTTATATGGCTAAGGCAAGGCTTAGCACTGGAGATGATAATTCGACACAGCTCAAGCTGGCCATTCATAAAGGCAGCCTCGAGGCGTGTTATAGGTACATACTATCGTTGCAAGAATTGCAAGCAAACTTCTTCAACGACATCAGCATCCCTGAAACACTACAGGAGGTCAAGAGGGTTTGTAGCGTTGGAAAACCATTGCACACTCAATTCACTGTTATACTTGATGATGGCTCGAAAGTTGTCCATAACTTGACAACAAAGAAAAACTTTATTCAAACAGCAGTTGACAGAGTAGTCAACTATGACATTAACATTACACAAACCATCGAAAACGAGAGGCTCCAAACAGTTCTGGACAAGCTGAGACAGTTACGCGAATACCGTATGAAGTATGAACTGGAGCTCCGTCTAAGTAGAGAAACAAATACATGGGGAAAATTGTATGCTGAAAGGTTCCTTGATGTTGTAGAGCTTGCAAAGCGACTACTAGATAAGTGCATTTCCGCATGTCAGGTAAGACTGATTACAGTAACTGAGCAAAAAAGGGTTTAGACCAGAAGTAAGATAAGTGTTTCACAAAACAAACGAATCTGACTGACTTCGGGCCTCTACTTTATCCTAACGATTCGTGTGATTACCAATGTGTGCCTTTAATTATTGAAATTTGTTCGCAAATATGTCACGAGTAGAGCAATGTATTCATTCTTTCTTACAAATCCCCTTCATATAAATCCTTTAGATCATGTCTGCATTGGTCATGAGGGGAACCCTGAGAACCATACAACTTCGTAACCAACCCCATAACCTTCATCTTTCTTACGTTTGAGGCAACGCAAGGTAAAATTCAAGTTCGAAAGCTATTCAATTTTATAGCGTTTGCAGTATAACTTGGGTTTTGTTGTTCACATATTGCAAAACGTGACCACGTGGGACTTCCACTTCATCTCCAAGATTTATCCATCAAAGACTTTAAGTATAGGATCACTGACGGCAGAAATGTAATCTTGATATAGGCTTTTGTAGTTCAAAGTAGTAAAAATGTTAGTGTCAGTAATGTTTCTATGGTTAATCCGTCGGCTCCTCAAAGCAAGCTCAGTTGTTAATGTTATTTTATACATGTTAGTAATAACACAACCGCATTCGCAGAGCATCGGAAAATGACTTTTAACACTATGTGTCCTTGACCCTTTGTGAGGCAAATCATAAATATGTCATTTTTATTGGATCTGAGGAATGTTATTATTTTTTATATATGTATAAATATATATATATAGTAATTAATTGTTAATTAAATGTTAATTGTTAACAATCTGTATTGACAGGACCTCGTGATAGACAATCCACCGCGATTTTCGTTGTTCCAAGTAGTATTTGATGGCAAAGCAGGGAACGTCGAAAAGGAAAGGTGTACTAGGGAAGTGACATCATGGGCAAAAAAGAAAGTCAAATTGCCCGAATACCTACTGGAGAAGATCACTAAGGTACTTTAATACTCACATAACAAGCCAGATGACAATGAGATGTTGACAAAATACATTTTTAAATGAATACATTTTCAGTGAAAGTCAACTGCAGGAGATTTGTTATCATTGAAACCAATAGGCATTTGTATTTTGAGTATTACATAGAACTGTTCAATGACAAAATAAGACTTGATGTTCTTTTCAATCAGTAACTTATGATGGCGAATGTCTCTGTGTGTTTTTGACGCTTTGCTTCGGGCCACGGTATCTCCAGAATGGAAACTTGGACAAAGTTAATGAGCAGTACGCGCATGCACGATATAAGGTAGACGAAGCCTACTGTGTCCTTGTGAATGTAAAATATTATTTGAAGTCACTATTTGTCGAAATGTTAAAACTATGTAAACACAAGTCTCAAGAAGGAGATCTCCTATAGATCCCATATTTTGAATGTGGATGAATCATATCGAGTACCAGAAGCTGATTGTGTAGGTGTCAGGTCATTTAAAGTCACCCGAGGTCAAATTAAGATAAATAGTGTAAACAAAATATCTCCTGGATGGACGCTTGGGCCAACCTCATACTTGGTATTCTGATATGAAATATTAAGAGAAAGAAGCTTGGCCTTTATTTAGTGGGCAAACGTCGTCCGTGCTCTATAAATTGGAGAAGCTTGTATATATTCCATATTTGGTATACAGTTATGCCCCATAATGAGTAGACGAAGACTAGGTCACCAGTGGTCAAATTTGGAAAACTTAGTAAACACGATATCACCTTAAGAAAAGCTTAGACCAATCTCACACTTAATATGTTGGTTTAAGATTGTAAAATCAGTATCTCAAGAGGGTAATTTTTGAGAACTGTTATAGTTTATATGGGAAAGTTTCGCATGCAATTAGGAAAGGCCTATTGGGTTTTGTGGAGGTCATAGTTCGTTTGAATGCACCAGAAGTAACAATATGATTTTTATTCAAATGGATCAACGTTTTTTCCAGTCATCACTTTATGATAGCGTAACAGTGCATACGAATAGGACGTTATTAACAACCGAACTCAGAATGATTGAAAACTGCATCTATGCTACTAGAGGCTTGTTCATCATGTCAACAAGCCACGTTAGCACAATTCTTGTCGAAGCTGCACAATGACAGTATAAAAATTAGGGCAAATGTCGTCATAAGCATGTTACAATGATTACATCAAATTGGTTGCAGAATACATGGGAATTTCTCTTAACCAGTCACCTATTTAGATGACCTCAGATGGTCAAATGTTTTCACAATATCTTTCAATATCTGAATGAATGGATTGCACAGTTATTTCAAAACAATTATATCTCTGCCATGCAGTCACAATTAGTTGAAGTTTTACTTTCGTTGCTTACTACTGTCAAGGGTTACGCATGGTATATAACTTAATCGCTCATAAATAAAACAAAGTTTAAATGGATATGTTAGTCATTCGAAATGCATTTATACATATATATATATATATAGGTATACTTATTTGGTTACTGGTAAATTGGACAATTTGGTGTAACGGTTTGGAGTAATGCTAAAGTGGGGAATGGGCCCAAGACTTCACACTGATGAGACCAAAATCTTCTCTTGAAATGTTCTCTTCCAAAGAATGGAAAGTTACAGATACGCTTCCATAATTTGATGACAGATGAAAAAGATATAAAGGCAAACATCAGTATCGCAATTGTTACAACTGCTACCAAAGTTTCCTTTTTTATATCTGATAGCCCTCCAATGTTACATTCTTGAAACTAAGCATTGTGTCTCCATAGATATGAAATACCGCCGATATTAAGTACTAATTACTAGACACACCTTTCTGTATCCATTTTTCAACCAGTAATAATAACATATAAAAATCAGACAGCTTGTTTTATTCTTTCATTTTAGATTCAACCAATGTACGACAAGAACAATATGTGGCTGTGGGCAATTCATCATTTAGACAACTGGCGTAAGCACAGTGCCGCACGTTGCGATATTGGGGAGACATTTACCATAGAATTGGATTCTGATCCGAAATTTGCTACTCTTAAAACTGACGACATTGTCAAAGACAGCTGTAAAGGTGTGGTGAACCTGGTAGTGGATTTACTTAACACTTGTTGCGAGAAGCTCTCGGGAGCTTCAACAGTCGCTGGAGACGTATAGGTTATCCGGAAAGCAGTACAACCAAGTGCGGCGGAACCGGGGGGCACAGGGGGCACGTGCCCACCCCCCACATTTCCTGAGGTTAAAAATGTGCCCTTTTTCTACATAAAAAAATGTACCCTTGATCACCTTATTAGGTCAGCGATATTTCAGTAAGAGATCTAATCCTAATTTAGAACTATCAGGGGCGTAGCCAGTATGTAGCACCGTAGGCCCGGACCTATCGTTGATTAACAGACTTTATATGTATAGAGCTGCATCACGTTGTTGCCTGTTGTTGTCACGATCGGCGTTCCAAGTTCCAAAACATCCATTCCGATAAACATTTACTAGCTACAGTTGTATCAAAGACAATTACTGGCTATAGTTGTAACAAAGACATTTCTTGCCTATCTTTGTATCTACAAATATCAGAATTTGAAAAGTAAGACTACTCTGTACATGTACCTTGCTAATTTTAAATACATTATGTAGTATTGAATTACGTAATATTTTAACTCGTTTGATTTTTGGGGCTTAAAAGTGATATTGAATGAGGTGTCTCAAGTTAGCAAGAGGCCAGGAAACCAGAATGAACACTAGGGAATCTGGGGGGTTTGTAAAACCAAACATTTTCTTTATTTTTCGCCAACTGATGGGGGCGCTCCGCTCAAATAGTCGTGCCTACAACTTTGCAAATCCTGGCTACGCCCCTGACTATTAATGAATTTCTGTGGGTCAAACTCAAAACTATTTCGAATAGAAAAATTCTTTAAGCTCTTAACAAGAAATAAGCTCTAATTCGGCAGTTTCCTACTTTAGCAATTATCATGATTTCACCTCATTTTGTCTCGAAAGAAAACTTGTTCCTTGTTTCCCAATTGCACATTGGATATTGCAGTGTTAGTATCATTTTTCCTTGAAAGGGGGGGGGGGGGGGCGTTGGAGTGATGTGTATACGCAAATAAGATAATACAATAAGAGTTATAAAGGGTACTAAATATCAAGCTGCATCAGTCCAATCAAATTTCTGCAAAGTGCCCTTTGACGTTGTTGCCCCATCCCCCCCCCCCCCCAGATTAAAAGTGCTTCCGCCGCCCTTGAGTACAACGTGTTAGCAACATTACATATTACACATTTCCCGTATTCAGGCTCTGTTTGAGCGCATGTGTATAATTGCTTAACTGCGTTAACGTAAAAACCGACTGAAATGTTAAATATTATGATATTATTCCAGTAAAGCATTGTAAATTTATAATTTCTTATTGAATATTTCAATGTTGGAAGTAAAACACTTTTGTCAATAACAACCAGCTGTTTATAAAGTAAACTGTTACAGTTTATTTTCCTGTTTTAATTGTTAATTGTGTACTTTGGTATATTTGTATGTACGTTTGTGCAATTGTAATACGCGTAGTATTAACAAGCAGAAGCAAGATAGCGGCAAGACTTACTCTGTTTTCTCCACCAACTAGAACGAATAGCATACAAGTGGTGAAGTCGTGTCTTTACATTATATAGTTCGTCCCCTTTTTGTAATGTCCATTGCGTACTTTGTTAGGCAAAATATGAGAATTATCCTGTGAAATGGTTACATTACACCGTGATATCGTATACATAAACCGTTATACACGGCGATATCTTAACTCAGCTTCGATTATGTGATTGTGTGTATTTGATCAACTCTTAATTTCGGATCTAGTTTTAATCCTTTTCTACGACGATTGTATGTTTAACATTGTTGAAAAATTAATTATACATATGTGCTCAGTGTCCAGGGACTCACTTATTACATATCACATATCAGTGCAGAAATTTTCTTCACATTTTGCATGACGTTTGCTTTTAATATAATAGGCCTACGTAAATACTCTTAATTTTAACATTCTTTGTTAACATTCTGCAGTACTATCATTTCATATTTAAGCACATGTGAGTACTTCCCCCCCCCCCCCCCTTATTTTTCTTCACTTTTCATTTGTGCAATTTGTGTGCATACATTCAGATACCGATTTAGAACTTGTTCATTGATATCATATGTTTTTCCTTTTTCTAAAATTCTGAGTTGCAAGGATTTCATTGAATACGGCAATAAATTAGATTTCCAGTCCAGCTTGGTCAGAGAAATCGGCAAGTCTTCATTTAAAGTAGCATTCCAGACTTTAACAATTGAAAGGTGACAATCCTGAACAAAATCAAGACCAAAACGTATTCACTATATTCTTAACGTTTACGGCCTAACAAATATCATCACTAAGCACAGACCTTTTTCTCACCGTTTACGTGCAGGCTATGTTCAGTGCCAATCGTTCTGTGCATGATTAAGTCTACAAATACATACAACATGTATCTGGTTGCTATGGTAATTGAAGATCAATGTAAAGTTGGGCAACAAGTCGTTCTCGCTTTGAGCACTAATTTAAGTAAGGAAGATACATTTAGATAACAAAGACATAACAAGATAACAAAGGTTATCTAGGGTTAAAAGTCTGTAAAACTTTGTTAAACTTCAAAAGAAATGTTTAGATAAACTAAATACATGGTCTACCGTAAACAGCACAAGAACGTTATCATTCTGCGGGGGTCAATGTCTGAAAACCTTGTAAACTCGATAATTTTATAATTGAACTTACGTGAGCTTCATACGCGGTAAGTGGATCCTTTTAAGATCGTTTTTTTTTTCCGTTGATGCCAAAAGTCCTTCGAGGTTACCTTAAGAAAAAGTGTGACAACTTTTTTAAGCAATAACTTCAAAAGTATAAAGCATGGATAAACTTGCTGTGTGCATTTTCCATAGTAAGTGCAATGCCATATTGGTTATTTCGTATACATAGTTTCTAATATCATTTTAGGTTACCATTGACAAAAGTCTAAAAACCTTGTGTTTTGAGAACTTCCAAATATTCAATATTTGATGAAATTTATAATAAGTGTGTTGGTGCAATTCAGTGATAACAAGAACGGTATTTTTTTTTTCTGTAGAGGTCAAAAGTAATGAGAGCTCAAGACAGGTCAAAGTCTTAAAGGCATTGAAGACTCTCCCCAAACGAAGTGCCGCCATCTCTAAAAAGTTAACTTTCCGTTGCTTGAAATTGAAGTTTTTCTCTTGTCGCTGCAAAATGAAGACAGCACAGTAATGAAATGTGATACCTCGTTATCTTTAGCTGGACCTGAGATGTCCATCGCTGTATCGTTTCTACACTGTGTTGTGTATATTGACCGCAGCTGTATGTACTGACCTTACAATAGTGTATAATAACCGACGGTAGCAAGCTATGTGTGTATTTTCTGGGATCGATGGTGGTGTCTAACACTTCTGTTTCATCTTATTCGAAACTAGTTCAGAATACCGGCGTTAGACGTTTCTTTTTTTCGCGAGTCTTCACACCCTTTAAACTATAAGTCTAACGAAAATTCACTGTGTATAGCAGACTTTGTTTACGCGGCTAGTGGCTTTTCTTGTAACCACTTCGGGGCATGTATAAATGTTTGAGTCTTCTCTCGGATACGGTGGAAGTCCAAATGTAGATTTTCTAATAGTAGTGTAGCTGTGTCAGTTAAGTAGCAAACACCAGGGACTGTTGTTTTCTATCAGTAAAGGCTCGCGTGAGGCGCAACCAATCAAGCTCTGTGTCTTACAAGAGAGATATTTCCATTATTTTCACGCACGTAACTAAGTGACGCACAGAGAGCTCACGTTAACTGAGGGTCTCCGGAAAGTGTTTGCCACTAAAGGCGAATTTAACGTATATACGACCTTTAAAAAAGTCATTGTACGTAGATCATTGATAAACATATCCGACTTGACTTTCTTCTCTTTTTTCCTTTTAAGAGCATGAACGTTGTGTTAGTGACATAACTAAGCCCGTAGTGATTATCATTGAGACAGCAGTTTGACAGGTCACGCTTCCTTAGCATTTCTTCATCTAATAAGAAATAAGTTTCAAGTTAATTAGACGAATGATCTGTCACTACTTACCGTATTCTTTGTGACGAATTTAGTTGAATCGAAGTTTTAACGTAAAATATATGAGGACAAGGTTGGCTTTACTGTCAACACAGCCTATGTACAGTCCTGTGTTCATCTTATAATCTGTCCCAGAAACAAATCTGAATATTTGGGGAATTGAGTTCTCTCTATTGTAGAGGATTAATCTTTCTAACGTAGGCTGTGTGACTGTAATCTAAGTTAAGGACGTAAGATTTCGTTATTAACGCGATGCTTTCGTTTTGCGTTATTGACGCAGTGTCATCATATTGCGTCTTTAGTTCAGTTCGTCCAAATTTGGTCGATTATTGTACTGAACTTGTTACGTTAGAACGACTGAATACATATAACTCAGCTAATTGGCTATATGTATTAGTCTGTTTCTATTACGTAACGGTCCTTCATTACGATTGTTCATTGATTCTTTACTTTGTTTGCATTAATATGTTGAGACAAATCACTTTGAAAATGAGATGGCAAATAAAACCAAAAAAAAAGTTTCACTAATCAGACACTTAAAAGACCATTAATTTTAATTTAACTAGCTTAAAGAATAGTGTTCCAATTTCTTGCAGCATAACACCCTCATAAGCCACACACTCCACCCCTACCAGACCCACCAGTCCATATTAATGGTGTTACAAGACATTTGGGATTGGGGGAACACAAATATGAGAGTCACTTTGGGGGAGGGGCCGCATAATAGTAACTTGAGTACGGTCAATTAAGGGACCCGCCATAAGACCCCTGATGTGTCTCAAGAGATAAAAGCCTCAGAACCTTTGCTGTTTCCAGAACTTAGTGATCATCTTATTAAAATCAAGACGTAAGGAGTTGCGCATCTTCCTGCCTACTGCATTAGACAATGAGAAATTTCATTTGGGGCACCAAGCAAAGGGAACACGGAAAACCGTTTATCCTTAGGGGGGGGGGGGTGGGGGCGGGCGATTACGCTTGGGGTTGCTGACTGCTGACCCTTCACATCGCATCACTTTTTCTCCCCATTTTTTTACATAATCGAAAACTATTAAAGAGTTGATGCGTATTGAACAACAGTACACTGCACAATGTCCTTTAAAATGTGCGTGAATGTGGTTTGTCATGTAGTAGCAAATAAAACCAGTGACAATATCATTTTCATAAATTCGGATTTATTTCATTTAGAAGAGCTATAAGTAACAGAAAAAGCCATAGTACATTATAACGTATAATTGATTGCACTACTACGCACGATGGCAGGTAGTTCAATGTATTCCATTCAAATTTCGAAACTGGGTATTTTCGTATTCTATACATAGCACAGTAATGACTTCACTATATATGAGGAAACGGCGCAATGGGTTGGACGGTTTAACATTTAAATCTCTTCACTTAAACGTGACTGTCATACACACTTCAATCAGGTTTTCAATCATTACGAACACTGATTAAACATAATAGTATATTCTCTGTTATTTAAAATATCACCTCAAGTTTCGGAAAGGTGGCAACAGACGGAGAACTTGGTGTGATAAAAGCCCTAATGTTTAGAATGATCTGCTTGCATTCAGAAAGGTATGTACGGTATTATGTCTGCACCAGGCACTGCTCACATTGTAACTGCGTACTATAACAAGTACAAACTAAGTCTGTGTATATAGCCACACCTACAATATTAAAAATTGTCTATTTTGTCTAATTTATGGATTTACATATGTTAATATGTAATCGGAGTTATGTGACAATTGAGTTAGGAAGTTATTACTAATGTTTAGGCTGCTACTTAGAAGAAATACCTTATATAGTCTTACGTTATTGTGTATTGCCGATAATGTAAACAATTCTGTAGTTATAGTTAAATACAGGCAACAACGTATAGGCAACAGTTTACTGAATGTGAGTTCGTATCTTAATGCTAAGTCGAGTGGCAGTCTCAATGACATCACAACATGCGTGCGGAGGAGGGGGCGCGGTGGTGTAAAGACCGGAGTGCACTAGGAGGATAAGTAGAATAACTCTCTGTGTAAGTGCGTACCTTGTTAAGGGTGCTTCAGAACTCAAAAGTACAGTGTAACACAATAGGCGACATCGTGCATACTGCTGTGAATATTATTGGTGCCATGCCACCTCCCCACCCCCTCCTCTTTCCCTTGCAGTGAATATTAGTGATGCAATGCTACCCCATGTCAATTCATAATTCATAAGTAATTCATCAGGGTAAAAAAATATGGCAAATGTTTGCAAATATCATTAAATGAAATAACCTAATGTCAGCAACCGACCATATGATCCGTAAAGGAGTTATGATGCAGTCACTTGAATTTTTCAAACGACATCATCAAACAACAGCAAAATAATTGATGTCTTTTTTAACGGAGTAGATATAAATTATTATACTCTCATGTATATGCTTATGTCAATGTAGCAACGAGTTACCAGTAAACTACGTTTCTATGTAGCTGTGAGTCTTACCTATTTACAATAACTTAGGTAATGATGAACACAGCGTTTACTCACATATTTTGTCTATTGACTTTAAACTGTAGTCATTTCACAGATGGGAGAAGTAAACCAGATGCTGTATTCTTGTACTATGACCTAACTAACGAGCTGAGCACCATATACAGAGACAACGATGCTTTAAATGATAACTGTGCCGATCAATACCGCGCAAATGGAAAGCCATTTTAGCAATTATTCATCAATTACAGATATCTCGAATTCATTTTCGGATATCTCGAACTCATTTCCAGATATATCGAATTCGTTTCTAGATATTAATTTTTGAAACGTATTTGAGATATCCGAAATTGACTTCGAGATATTAAGAATTCGATTTAGAGATATCCAAAATATAATTAGAGATATCAAGAATTCGCACAATGGTGGCACGTTGTGGTATACACGTACCTAAATTGATAGCAAACATGATACCCCTATCAAATATTACATTGCGAAGCAACAGTTTTGTCCAAGCTGATTTCCAAATCCTCCACTATGCGTTTTAACCCATATCGTTACTGTCACATGTGAGTAAATATCATCAAGTTTTAAGCTGCAGTGATATTTATGGTAATATTTGCATAAGATCTTCAACATAAAAACAAATACAAAGTACCTAGCAAGACAATATATAAGTTGTGGCGCAGTATAGGCAAAACCCTGAATAAATCGAGCAATATGATGATGGACCGCAATCCCAGAAGTCCATGTAACGTCCAATGAGAACGCACCAATGAACGAGTGGAAACATGAAAATGTTTACAACTGCGTCTGGTTATTTCTATACGCCCAGTGTTAAAAACTAATTTTGAACATGGTCCTGTTGACCAGTGGTTCAAACTCACAGAAAGTTGCCATCAAGACTCATATGTGCAATTGCCACTACGAGTACACAACACCCATAATAAGTAACATAAAAGCCAAAACAAGATATCATGTAGCTAACCAGAGTATACGACAGTATACAGGAGTTGCTCAATAGGGTAGTTCCATGGTAGCTATAAATAGTAGTAATGACGCAGGTGTAAAGCCGGTTTCAATCCAATATTTGATCGCCGTCGATTTATGTAAATGAACCCTTTATGTTTCCAACAACTTCAACGCACGCACTATTTAAACAAGGTGTTGGTTGTTTACAACTTATAATGGTTTAGTTAACCCACAGTGCATGAACTGATTCAATGGGGAATATGAATCTGTGTTGGCAATCTAAACGTGTGTCTTCCCACTCAACGTTTTTAGTTTACTAGTTTACTCTAAAAGCTTCGATAAGTAATGACTTCTAACTGGAAACCGTGCACCATCACATTTGATTAAAATTGTAAAGGTTACCAAAACTTGTGTTATGATTACTAATTGGAACCGATAAACCAAGTGGATATTTTGGAATATTCTGTTGCAAAGGTATATTCTTTCTGGCAGTCATATTGCGGGATTCTACATATGACTTTTTGAAATAAACAATTCTAGCTTTTGTATTTTTTTTTTGCACCGGAAAACTATGAAAAAAAGTTCCTATATACTTAACAAAGCATGCTAGCTAAAGAATAAAGATCAACGCTCCAGACAATTTCCATTAAATGACCGGTTACGTCCATTTTGGGACTCATCAGACGATAAGTAGGAATCGAACCCCGGATCTTGTGTCACGGAAAGAAGTCGGTATTTCACTACCGCATTGATTCTACTGGTATGTGACTGCGTATAAACTGGCTTTGTATTTATTATACAGAATGCAATCTTTTTGCTTTTGAATCTGACACTGAATACAAAATTACCCCTTTTTGTCGGCAAACTAAATTATGATTTATTTCAGGAGTGTTGATATTTGTTAATTAAATACATATTTGTTTTACAGTGGCGTAACCAGATTTTTTCACCTGGGGACTGAGGGTCAAACAATTCGAGTAGAAGGCAAGTTTTGCGCGAGACCAGTTCGATCATTTTAGGTTTATAAGCGATGTTAGCTTAGGTGACATTTGGTTTCCGCTAAAATATTCGGAAGTCCCCAGTCGGAACAGATCACTGGTCTGAAGTTCTGAGCAAGTTCTAAAACGTAAGTAAAAAGATTTTGTATACAACCTGTGTGATTGTTAACGTGCCCGAATGATACAGCTTATACCCTGAAGTGAAAGTGAGATTTGTAAACTTTCCTGAGGTACGTTTTGGAGAATAGGGCAACAAGTATGGTAAAAACTTTCTCGCGTACTGTATCAATGTGCTGTCCTGACTGTTTAAGAGCAGGGCATAGGTGTTCCGAACTTGCCACAAGTCTTCAAAGAAGACAAATATTTAATTAATCATTAAATAACGTTGAATTACGATTGAAAGTGGGTACGACTCCAGCTGGAGTTTGATGAAATATGTTCAGTGCATTTAAAGAGTTATACAGCAATGATAGAGAAAATAGTTAAGTTTCAAAATGACTCCTTCAGAAAAGAGACCGCATTCCCTTAACAAGATTTACTCATATTTAATCACAACATTCACTGTCCGCAACTTGAAGTAAATTGATCAAATATTGAGAGAGGAGTGGTATTCTGACCTCAAATGACCGTGAACATTCAATTCAGAAATGGCTTCTTTAATCTACAGTGCACTTTCATCGAATTCAAAATTCTATGATGCTAACGATAAGCGAAAGAGAATATTTAAGCACTGCGGAAAGTGCATTCCTGACATCTTTGTTGCCAAATATTTAGTGGGCACTCTGGCCAGTGGACCCTTCCTAAGTGCGTGATAACAATTACCAGTATATTTTTCAATTTTCAGTGTACTCGAGACAAAAGTGCAATTATGGATGATCCAGAATGGTGGAAGAAAAACCCATGTCCGCTACACCCAGACTGGGGTCTCCAGGATATCTCCGACCTTGATCATGCGAAACTGAAACTTCACATTGACCAAGATGAAAATGCTGAATGGGAGATGCCAATCGAGGTAAATATCTATCGAGCCGCTCTCGAGTACCTAGACGGGAAAGGTACTCTATATAATCGGTCGCGAGACAGTCCTACCGATGCTCTAGTTTTCTTACAGCAAGCCGAGGATATCGTCATTTCAGGCGAGTCGGAAGAAGCGATAACTGGATACAGCGTAGTTATTAACACATTTCGCATGTGGTTACGACGTGATCCTTCAGATGAGGCAACGTTAAAGAAGTTGGAAGAAAAGAAAAAACAGTTCCCTAAGTACGAAGCATACGTGACTATTGTTCATGCATATATACTTTCACGGTTAGGGCCAAGATGGAGAAAAAAAGCCATAGGTTTGTATGAAGATGCACTAAGTGATTTCCCTGAAAAACCCCAATGGTTATTTGGTTTAGCACTGATGATTGGAAGGGAGGCCCGACAACAGCGTGGAGTTAGAGGTTGGAGTTGTCCTTTACCTGAAGATATTAGGGATCTTTTTGAGAAGGAAAAAGATAACTTGGAGCAAGTGTTAAAGATCGATGCACAATACCATCTTGCAAGAGCATATTATGGTCAAGTATTGTTCAACTTGAACAGTGATTCTCCACAAGCAGAACGAGAATTTAAAGAGGCTTTACGATCGGATCCTAGTAATTGCAATATCCGTATTTTAGCAGCCAAATTCTATCGGCAAAAGGGTCCATTTTCAAAAGCAGAAAATATGTTGAGGAAACTGATCATAGACGTTGACCTAGCAGAGGTTCATGCCCAGTTAGGTTTTCTCTACCGTTCTCAATCATATCACGAAGTCGTGATGAAGAATTGTTCCGTGCTATATCAAAAGGCACTGGAATGTTTTCAGAATGCAGTAAAGGTAGATAGTTGTCATTATGCTGCTTTAGTAGGAATTGGTGAAATGCAGGCAAAGTTGGGTAATGACAAAGAAGCACGTAAGATATACCACGATCTGTTTATGAGTGATTTTAAAGACAAGCCTCATCAAGAATACAGCGAGTACAAAGCTCTTACATCAGCTATCAAGCTTAAGATCTTTACGCATCTTCAACACATTACTTTCTCTCACAGGATCATTCAACTTGCCGTGGGCTTAACAACTGATGGCGATCATATCATGACAGTCCCGCCTTCCTCTCTCGATAAGACTAACCATCGTTGTCTTACTACTTTAGAGAAATATAGCACGCGAAGTGGTGGAGATTCAAACGTGACTTGTCAAGCAAAACTTAAGTTTGCGAACGCAAATATGTTGCTAGGGAATATTGATGAAGCGCAAACACAATATGGAATGTTGTATGACGACAGTGCCTCGAAAGGTGAACCCCCACAAGTCGAGGTAATTTTTGGTCGAGGAAAGTGTTATCTGAGAAGTGGAATTCAGTCAAATGAAAGTGATTGCGAAGCATGGGCAACTGTAATCCAAATGGCAGAAGAGTTAAATGCCAGAAATTCAAGCATCCTCTCGGATGAATTATATGCAGATATTTATTTGGCTAAGGCAAAGTTTATCACTGGAGGAGAAACTGCGGAACTACTAAAGCGGGCCATTCAAAAGAACAGCCTAGAGGCGTGTTATATGTACATATCGCGGCAAGAACTGCAAGCAAACTTTTTCAACGACATCAGCATCCCTGAAACACTACAGGAGGTCAATAGGGTTTGTAGCGTTGGAAAACCATTGCACACTCAATTCACTGTTATACTTGATGATGGATCGAAAGTTGTCCATAACTTGACAACAAAGAAAAACTTTATTCAAACAGCAGTTGACAGAGTAGTCAACTATAACATTAACATTACACAAACCATCGAAAACGAGAGACTCCAAACAGTTGTGGACAAGCTGAGACAGTTACGCGAATACCGTATGAAGTATGAACTGGAGCTCCGTCGAAGTAGAGAAAACAAGGAGTGGGGAAAAGAGTATGATGAAAGGTTCCTTGATGTTGTAGAACATACAAAGCGACTTCTAGATAAGTGCATTTCAGCATGCCAGGTAAGACTGATTACAGTAACTGAGCAAATAGGGTTTAGACCAGAAGTAAGATAGGAGGGAGGGAGGGAGGGAGGGAGGGAGGGAGGGAGGGAGGGAGGGAGGGAGGGAGGGAGGGAGGGAGGGAGGGAGGGAGGGAGGGAGGGAGGGAGGGAGGGAGGGAGGGAGGGAGGGAGGGAGGGAGGGAGGGAGGGAGGGAGGGAGGGAGGGAGGGAGGGAGGGAGGGAGGGAGGGAGGGAGGGAGGGAGGGAGGGAGGGAGGGAGGGAGGGAGGGAGGGAGGGAGGGAGGGAGGGAGGGAGGGAGGGAGGGAGGGAGGGAGGGAGGGAGGGAGGGAGGGAGGGAGGGAGGGAGGGAGGGAGGGAGGGAGGGAGGGAGGGAGGGAGGGAGGGAGGGAGGGAGGGAGGGAGGGAGGGAGGGAGGGAGGGAGGGAGGGAGGGACGGACGGACGGACGGACGGACGGACGGACGGACGGATGAATCAGCTACAGTGTTCCACTGTTGAGCATGCATATTATATGATTTCAATTTTTTAACTTTGTATTGACAGGACCTCGTGATGGACAATCCACCTCGATTTTCGTTGTTTCAAGTAGTATTTGATGGCAAAACAGGGAACCTCGATAAGGAAAGGTGTACTAGGGAACTGACGTCATGGGCAAAAAAGAAAGTCAAATTGCCCGAATACCTACTGGACAAGATCGCTGAGGTACTTTAATACTTCCGTTAAAACTCAGATGTCATTTTAAGTGAAGGAATTTTTAATAAAATTCAACTTTAGAAGAAAATTTAAAACCTTATTGGCAATTATATTTGGAGTATTACACAGTTTTTCAATGACAAAACATTACTTGATTTTATTTCTTCGGTGATATCCGTAACTAAAGATGGCGAATGTGTGGGTGTGGGCGTATGTATGTGTTTGTGAACCTTTGTTTCAAGACACGATATCTCCAGAATTAAAACGTGAACAAATTTGATGCGCAGTACACGCATGCACGATTTAGGGTAGACGAAGTCTACTGTGTCTTAGTGAAATATAATTTGAAGTCACTATTTGTCGAAATGTGATAGCCATGTAAACATAAATACCAAGAAGGAGATCTCATATAGATCCCATATTTTAAATGTGGATGTATTATATCGAAAACCAGAAGCTGATAGTGTACGTGACAGGTCATTTAAAGTCACCCGAGGGACGCTTGGACCAATCTCATATTTGGTATTTTTTGATATTCTGAATATTAAAGATAAAGGAGCATGGCATTTAGGTTGTAGGGAATGAGGCCAAGACTCCTCACTGTAAGCCCAACATCGTTGAAAACGTTCTGTTCCAATGAATGTTATAAGCATTGTGTCTTCATAGATATTAGGAAGTATTAGGAAGAACTTTTCGGTTGTCCATGGGTTTTTTTTGGGGGGGGGGGGGCGGACAACACACCGGGGAGTATAGTCATGTAGGTACCTACAATGTGAGGGCGCTCCTGAGCGCCGTGACAGGCTCAGAATAAGCTGGCTACGCAGCTAGCCTGTGAAACTACAAATGTACATAAACTATATGAAACTTCAACTTTCAACGTCCAGTTATGAAGGTATCGTTCTCTTGCCCAGTAATGCAAATATTGTAACACACACGCGCACTACAATACTGAGACAGTCCATGTTCTTTCTTATTTAGATTCAACCAATGTACGACAAGAAAAATATGTGGCTGTGGGCAATTCATCATTTAGAAAATTGGCGTAAGCACAGTGCCGCACGTTGCGACATAGGGGAGACATTTACCATAGAAGTGGATTCTGATCCGGAATTTGCTACTCTTAAAACTGACGACATTGTCAAAGACAGCTGCAAAGGTGTGGTGAACCTGGTAGTGGATTTACTTAACACTTGTTGCGAGAAGTCCTCGGAAGCTTCAACAGTCGCTGGAGACGTATAGGTCATCCGGAAAGCAGTACAACGTGTTAGCAACATTACATATTACATATTTCCCGTATATGTATAAGCTCTGTTTGCATGTGTAGCATTACTTAGCTAGGCCTACATTAACGTAAGAGCCGACTGAAATGTGATATATTACTATATTACAGTGAAGCATTGTAAAGTAATAATCTCTTATTGAATATTTCAATGTTGGAAGGAAAACACTTTTTCAGTAACAACCAGCTGTTTATGAAGTAAAATGTTGCAGTTTCTTTTCCTGTGTTAGTTGTGAATTGTGTACTTTGGCATATGTGTATGTACGTTTGTAGAAGCAAGATAGCGGCAAGACTTACTCTGTTTTCTGCATCAACTAGAACGAATAGCATACAAGTGGTGACGTCGTGTCTTAATAAATTATAGTTCGTCCCCATTTTGTTATGTCCATTGTACTCTGTTAGGCAAAATATAAGAATTATTCTGTGAAATGGTTATATTACACCGTGATATCGTACATACACCGTAACACACGGCGATATCTTAACTCAGCTTCGATTATGTGATTGTGTTTATTTTATCAACTCTTAATTTCGGATCCAGTTTTAATCCTTGTCTACGACGATTGTATGTTTACTATTGTTGAAAAATAAATTATACAAATGTGCTCAGTGTCCACGGACTCACTTAATGTTACATATCAGTGCAGAAACTTTCTTCACATTTTGTATGACGTTTGTTTTTAATATAATAGGCCTACGTAAAAACTCTTCATTTTAACATTCTTTGTTTATAATCTACAGTTCTATCATTTAATATTTAAGCACAATTTACTTGGACGTGAGTACTTTTTTAATTTCTTTTCCCCCATTTTTCTTATTTTTTTATTGTGCAATTTGTGTGTATACATTCAGATACCGATTTAGAACTTGTTCATTGCTATCATATGTTTTTCCTTATTCTAAATTTCTGAGTTGCAAGGATTCCATTGAATACGGCAATAAATTAGACTTCCAGTCCAGCTTGGTCAGAGAAATCGGCAAGTCTTTATTTAAAGTAGCATTCCAGACTGCAATAATTTAGTGGTGACTCCTGAACAAAATTAAGACCAAAACGCATTCACTTTTTTCTTAACGTTTATGGCCTAAGAAATATCATAACTAAGCACAACACTTTTGTCACCTTTTACGTGCAGGCTATGTTCATTGCCGATCGTTCTGTGCATGATTAAGTCTACAAATACATACAACATGTATCTGGTTGCTACGGTTATTGAAGAACAATTTAAATTTGGGCAATACGTCGTTCTCGCTTTGAGCACTAATTTAAGTAAGATACATTTTTTTGTCATTAGAATTGTTACTATGTGTGGTTGTGTCACATTGCCTAGTAAACTCTATACATCACATAGTGGTTTAATTTCATACTTAGAATGTGGATACAGCTTAGTGAATACTTGAAAACCTGTTTGTTTTCTATGGCGGTCAAAGGTTATCTAGGGTAAAAAGTCTGTAAAACTTTGTGAACACTTTAACTTCAAAAGAAATGTTTAGTTGAACTAAATACATGGCAAGATCTACCGTAAACAGCACAGGAACGTTATCATTTTGCGGGGGTCAATGTCTGAAACCGTGTAAACTCGATAATTTCATAATTAAAACCTATATGTGAGCTTCATACGCGGTAAGTGGATCCCGTTTAAGATCTTTGTTGTTTCCGTTGATATCGAAGGTCCTTCGAGGTTACCATAAGAAAAAGTGTGACAACTTGTTTACGCAATAAATTCAATGGTAAAGCATGGATAAACTTTATGTGTGCATTTTCCATAGTCAGTGCAATGCCCTATTGGTTATTTCACCTATGAAAAAAGTCACCAATGAAAAAAGTCTACAAACCTTGTGAATTGAGAACTTCCAAATATGTAATATTTGATGAACTTTATAATAAGTGTGTTGGTGCAATTCAGTGGTGTCTAACACTTCTGTTACACCTCATTCGAAACTAGGTCAGATTACCGGCGTTAGACGTTTCTTTTTTGCGCGAGTCTTCACACCCTTTAAACTAAGTCTAACAAAATTCACTGTGATAGCCGACTTTATTTGTTTACGCCGCTGGTGGCTTTTCTTGTAACCACTTCGGGGCATGTATAAATGTTTGAGTCTTCTCTCAGATACGGTGGAAGTCCAAATGTAGATTTTCTAATAGTAGTGTAGCTGTGTCAGTTAATTAGCAAACCACAGGGATTGTTGTTTTCTATCCGTGTAGGCTCGCGTGTCTCTGTGTCTTACAAGAGAGACATTTCCGTTATTTTCACGCACCTAGCTCAGTGACGCACAGAGAGCTCACGTTAACTGAGGGTCTCTGGAAAGTGTCTGCCACTTAAGGCAAATTTTAGGTTCGACCTTTGAAAAAGTAATTTTACGTAAATCATTGATAAACATATCTGACGTGACTATCTTAATGTTTTTTGGGTTTTTTTTAAGAGTATAAACGTTGTGTAAGTGACATAACTAAGCCCGTAGTGATTATCATTGAGACAGCAGTTTGACAAGTCTCGCTTTCTTAGCATTTCTTAATCTAATACGAAATAAGTTTCAAGTGATCTGTCATTACTAACCGTAATCTTTGTGACAAATTTAGTTATTCTAAGCTTTAACGTAAAATATATGAGGACTAGGCTGGCTTTTCTGTCCACACAGCCTATATACAGTACTGTGCTCATATTATAACCTTGTCCTAGAAACAAATCTGAATATTTGGGGAATTGAGTTCTCTCTATAATTGGGAATGAATCCTTATAACGTAGGCTGTGTGACTGTATTCCAAGTTAAAAGACGTAAGATTTAGTTAATAACGCGCTGCATTCGTTTTTCGTTATTGACGCGGTTGCATTCGCTTTGCGTTATTGGCGGATCGTGTTCGTTTTGCGTTATTGACGCAATGTCATCATATTGCGTATTTAGTTCAGTTCGTCCAAATTGCGGCAATTATTGTACTAAACTAGTTATGTTAGGCCAAGATGAATACATATTACTCAGCTAACAGGCTATATGTATTAGTCTGTTTCTATTACGTAGTCCTACTCTACGCTTTTTCATTGATTCTTCACTTTGCTTGCATTAATTTGTTGAGACAAATCACTTTGAAAATGAGATGGCAAATAAGACCAAATAAAAGTTGAACTAATCAGACACTTAATGACCATTACTTTTAATTTAACTAGTATAAATAATAGTATTCTAATTTCTTGCAGCATAACACCCTCATAAGCCACCTCTCTTACCTCAACCCCTACCACACCGACCAGTCGATAATAATGGGGTTGCAAGACATTTGAGATTGGGGGAACACAAATATGAGAGCCACTTTGGGGGAGGGGGCGCAGAATAATAGTAATAATATGAGTACGGTCAATTAAGGGACCGGCCATTAGACCTCTGATGGGTCTCAGAACCTTTGCTGTTTCCAGAACTTAGGGATCATCTTCAAATCAAGAGCGTTTGTATAGACGTAAGGAGTTGTGCACCTTCCTGCCTACTTCACTTGACAATGACAAATTTTCATTTGGGGCACCAAGCGAAGGGAGCAAGGAAAAACTGTTTTGCCTGGGGGGGGGGCGGTTAGGCTTGGTTTGCTACTTTTGTCCCTTCACATCATATCACTTTTCCCCCCATTTCAACATAATTGAAAATTGTTAAAGGTTTGATGCGTATTGAATAATAAAATCACTGCACAATGTCCTTTAGAATGTGTTTTGTCATGTAGTAGCACATAAAGCCGGTGACAATACCATTTTCATAAATTCGGATTTATTTCATTTAGCCATAGTACATTAGAAACGTATGCTTGATTGCGCTTACTACGCATAGTTACATGATGACAGGCAGTTGATTGTATTTTTTGTCTGCTTACGAAACTGGGTATTTTCGTATTCTATATATAGCACAATAATGACGTCGATATATATGAGGAAACGGCGCACTGGATTAGACGGGTTAACACATAAATATCTTCACTAAATCTTGACTGCCATACACACTTCAATCAGGTTATCAATCGTTACGAACACTGATTAAATATAATAGTATATACTCTGTTATTTGAAATATCATCTCAAGTCTCGGAAATGGTGATAACAGACGGAGACATTGGCGTGTTAAAAACCCGAAAGTTAAGAATAGTTTGCTTACATTCAGAAAGGTATGTACGGTATTATGTCTGCACCAGGCACTGCTCACATTGTAACTGCATAATATAACGAGTAAAAAACGTAGTCTATGCATATATTCACACCTACTTCATTACAAATTGTCTATTTTGTCTAATTTATGGATTTACATATGTTAATATGTAATCGGAGTTAAGTGGCAATTGAGCTACACTGTAAAAACACCTGGGTCATTTTGTGTGACCCATCTGCTGAGTCAGCCATACTGTACCCAGAAATGGGTCGTATTGGTTGAGTTATTACGCAAGATTGTTTGAAATTGTGAAATAGCTCGATGAAAGTTTGACTTTTTGCACTGGGTCACTCTCAAAGACTTTTCTCATTGGTTAAGTTATGTCATGTGACCACTATCAGCGTTTTTGCATGACGCCTTTCGTAGACGACAGCTGAACACCGTCACACAAATCTACAAACCAAACGTAAATTCAGGACCAAGAAGGCAGTCTAAGTTGAATCAAAAACTTTGATGGGCTCTGAAAATGGACACGTTTGTTAGTTCCATCCTTGATGACTGGGGTTTGCCAATGTAAATACCAATATTCAAAGGTAAATATACGCCAAAGTATGCTGACTAGTTCAGGCCACAGGCGCTCGCAACGTTTATTAGTTAAATACTATATTATAGTATGCCATTGTAGATATGATGATAGGCTAGGCCTAAGTAACATGTTATTAGTGCTGCGAGCGCCGTGGTTCAGACAAGCCCTTAATTACCCTGATACAGTGATACTGATAGTGATACATAGATAGCTGTAATGTTAGACCTAACGTTTGGTCTTTGATAAAGCATAGGCCTAACCTCACTACGTAAGTTTAACTAAATATAACGTTAGAGGCTAAGACTAGTATAATGTTACTTGTTAATAGCTATCTTGCTGAACAGAGAGTTAACAGTGTGCTATTAAATGTAGTAAAACAGTAGCATAATCAGACTTTTTAGTGGGGGTGGGGGAGAGCTGAAGGGTAGCAAGGAGTCTGTGCAATGGGAGGGGGACAAGATATGGGGAAGGGGTGTAAGGGGAGGGATAAAATTCTTGTATTTAAGGGGTGGACAAGATGTAAAATGGTTCATCATTTCTATCATACTAATTTACTTGTATGTCAATTTGGGGCGGATGGGGTGACCAATTGGGGGCTTTTCCCCTACTGGTTATGCCACTGCAGTAAAATATGATATACTCCAACAAACAGTCTTTGCCAAGACTATAGTCGGTGTAATTGAACAATTGAAGTTAACTATATATGTCCTATTTTTATCTGTGGACTATAGGTAGCATGGTACACAAAAGCCCATTGGAAACATCCTGCTACAGACTATCTTGAGGAAAGATTGCCCGAAAACGATCCCATGCCTTTAAGAAACAAGAAGCAACACCGAAAGAAGTAAAGAAGTCTACACCTGTAAAGTGCAACATAAAAACAGATCCAAAAGGTACTAATACCATTATCTTGAACAGTCTACATATGATACTCAGTAAGGGATATGGGTCAAGTTTTTAGGGATATGGGTCAAGTTTTTTTAACTGTGTAGGCTAAGTAACTGATATTCCTACATCCTCAGTCATTCCTACTGGTATGTAATTAAATCGCATAAAATGTCATGATGATTTTTCACTTATAACAGTCAGGTGCCAAGTTAAGTTGCTTGAACCTTAAACTTAGTATGTAGGTAGCCCTTTGTGAGTAGATGATCCCTCTATTTTTTCATGGAGGTCCAAGGTCATTTGAGGTCAACAGAATCTTAAATCTGCTATGGTAATGATTCAAGTGAAAAGATTTGCTAATTATTTAAATTAGTGACAACAGAATTAAGTGTGCATTGAAAGCAGCAATTTATTTTCTTTCTTCCAAAGGTTGGGACCAATCTTTCTCAATTCATGGAAGATGAGCTTAAGCAACATAGAACTCGAAAGCAGCCATTCGTCCTTGCATTTGGTGATAGAAGGTATCCGACTCAGTCATTTGTGATCATCGAAGGGGTTGCTCTGCCAGCAACAGATTTGATTGCAGCTTTTGATATTTGCTTCAAATCATTGTACTTGTTTGACATAGCCTACCCCTGCCAGTGTCAAACAACCTGGGAATTTATACACAAATTCCTCTTTAAGCTTAGTGAAGGGAAAGGAAAGGTTTCGACATCCCCTTCAGTAAGAAGCCTACGTGCTTTTTTAAGTAGTCAGTTAGAGAAAAAAAGGTATGTAAACAACTTTGTCAAAAGTAGTGTTTAATATGATTTATTTGTTTTTTTTTATACATTGTAACCTTTTATCGTATAATTTTCTCAAAACACATATAAGGGATATGAACATATCTCCTGTAAACCTTGGGCAGTGCAACATTAGGTTAACACTTAGTTCATGGTCATTAACATGATGCGATGATTACATGAGGTTTTTAATTTACATAATGTGACAAAGTTGTTTTCTATTTATGTTTGCATGTTATATTACCTTGAACAAGGTTTCATTTGGTATTTGTTATTGTTAAGTTTAGAGGGACTAAAGAAGCAGAACTGCCTCACAAACAATGGGGCAAAACTAGTGTTCCAACCATACATCATACATGCACAACTAGCCAAAAGCATGACTGATGTACATTTTATGCATGAGCAACTGAAAATTTAATACATATTGTAACATATTTGTGGTGCAAAAATATTTATTCACAGTGTTTCCATTTATTGATGACTTTTGAGTGCTTATAACTCTTGTACTGTATGTTATAAACAGCTTTTCCTCATTCAAATCTAATGCTGTTTTGGTACAAGAACTACTGAGGAAATTATCACCTTTGGGATATGCTTGCAAGATTTTATTAATTGGCAGCTGGCCATAGGGTTTGTCTTGCCCCACCAACCCACTGCAAAATATGTTTGATATTGTCTTTGACTTTTGACATTGACAAAGCCCCCACCAAACATTGAACTTTCCAAAATATTTGATTTCTTACAGCCACCATTGATGTACTACATGTCTTCTTTGTATACCTAACATTTTATACAATTGATAACTATGGAATGTTGTTTATTTATATCAAGGGCGTAGGAACCGGGGGGGGGGGGGGCTGGGGGGCGCCAGCCCCCCCCCCCCCCCCCCAGTGAAAAATGTGGAGGGGCGGAAGTATAATTCCGCCCCCCCCCCCCCCCCCGCTTCGCAAGTCAGAAAACCCCTTTTTCATTTCCAAATGAGAAAAAAAATCTCATTTGGAGCACCAAATTGCATCTAAGGCCTGGTTAAAATACAAAGTCAGGTTAAAAAATGGAGTGGGTGTTGAAGTGTGCTATATTGCACCAAATTGCATCTGAGGCTACCTGGAAATGAAAAAAATTACAAAGGGGAGGGGGACACCCCCTCCCCTTAGACCCCTCCCCCAGGCCGGCCATCAGTCTTCAGCCCCCCCCCCCCACTCAAAAGTACCTTCCTACGCCACTGATTTATATTCTTTAAAAACAATTAGAAATGCTAGCTAATAATCAAATTACTACAGTGACTAAGGATACAAGTAGAGAGTGAGTGCATGCTCCAGTCTTGATTAACTTAATATTACAAACACTGCAGCAAACCTAGCTGTGAGATCAACAATTTAAGTCTTTCAAGTAGTACAGAACATATTCCTCAGTGAACTAAAATTTGTGCACATGAATAAATGATCAGTTGTTTTAGTTAAGTATGTCAGGATTTTAAGGAACATTGCTTAGTTTCCAATGATTCTCAGTTGGTACATTAGCCTTAGCCTATGTTCTTGTGTTCATTGTTTGTTTAGTTTTATGGGTATCACATTACTCTGATTTTTAGTGTTACTATGATGTTCTAGTTGAAATAAAACAAAATGAATGTCGATAATTATATGTGAAATAGAAAAAGTTGCATGCTTTATTGTAACACCACTTTGTGGTTTGAATAAATTAATTTATCTTTAGGAATCGAAGTCTTATGTCATTTCTTTTATAGACTTCCTGCAACTGCAAATGTAAATTCAGCTTTGACCCATTTACGTGGTCAATTTTTTTGACCCAATCTGCTGGGCTGGTGGAGATTGCACTAACCACTGGGTCAAAAGCTGGGTCAAAGTAGCATATGGGTCAAAGTAGCGTATGGGTCAAAATAACCCAGTTTTAGGTCAGATGTCGAATGACACAGATCCTTGGTCAAATTGACCCAAACCTGGGCTGGTGGAGATTCCACTAAGTTGCTGGGTCAAATTTGGGTCAAAAAATGACCCAAGTGTTTTTACAGTGTAGGAAGTTATTACTAATGTTTAGGCTGCTACTTAGAAGAAATACCTTACATAGTCCTACGTTATTGTGTATTGCCGATTATGTAAAAAAAATCCGTAGTTAGTTAATACAGGCAACAACCTATAGGCAACAGTTTACTGAATGTGAGTTCGTATCTTAATGTTAAGTCGAGTGGCAGTCTCAATGACATAACAACATGCGTGCGGAGGATGGGGGGGGGGGTGGTGTAAAGACCGGAGTGTACTAGGAGGATATGTAGCATAACCCTCTGTGTAAGTGCGTATCCTGTTAAGGGTGCTTCAGCACTCAAAAGTACAGTGTAACACAACAGGCGACATCGTGCTTACTGCTGTGAATATAATTGGTACCATGCCACCTCCCCACCCCCAGCCTCCCCCTTGCTGTAAATATTATTGATGCAATGCTACCACATGTCAATTCATAATTCATAAGTAATTCATAAGGGTAAATGGCAAATGTTTGCAAAATGTTATTACATGAAATAACCTAATGTCAGCAACGGACCATATGATCCGTATAGGACTTATGACGAAGTCACTTGAATATTTCAAACTGCATCATCAAACAACAGCAAAATAATTGACGTCTTTTTTTAACGGTGTAGATATAAATTAATATACCCTCATGTATATGCTCATTTCAATGTAACGACGAGTTACCAGTAAACTACGTTTCTATGTAGCCGTGAGTCTTACCTATATACAATAACTTGGGTAATGATGAACACAGTGTTTACTCACATATTTTGTCTATTGACTTAAAATTTTAGTCATTTCACAGATGAGAGAAGTAACACAGATGTGTTATTCTTGTATTATCACCTAACTAACGAGTTCAGCACCAGAGACAGAGACAACGATGCTTTAAATGATAACTGTGCCGACCAATACCGCGCAAATGGAAAGCCATTTTAACATTTATTCAATAATTACAGATATCTCGAATTCATTTTCGGATATCTCGAACTCATTTCCAGATATCTCGAATTCGTTTCAAGATATCAATATTTAAAACGTATTTGAGATATCAGAAATTGACTTCGAGATATTAAGAATTCGATTTAGAGATACCCAAAATGTACGGTAAGTAGAGATATCAAGAATTCGCACAATGGTTGCACGTTGTGGTATACACGTAGTAGCAAACATGATACCCCTATCAAATAGTACATTGCGAAGCAACCGTTTTGTCCAAGCTGATTTCCAAATCCTCCACTATGCGTTTTAACCCATATTGTTACTGTCACATGTGAGTAAATATCATCAACTTTTAAGCTGTAGTGATATTTATGGTAATATTCGCATAAGACCTTCAACATAAAAAAATACAAAGTACCTAGCAAGACAGTATATAAGTTGGAGCGCAGTATAGACAAAATGCTGAATTAATCGAGCACTATGATGATAGACCACAATCACAGAAGTCCATGTAACATCCAATGAGAACGCTACAATGAACGAGTGGAAACATGAAAATGTTTACAACTGCGTCTGGTTATTTCTATACGCCCAGTGTTAAAAGCTAATTTTGAACATGGTCCTGTTGACCAGTGGTTCAAACTCACAGAAAGTTGCCATCAAGACTCATATGTGCAATTGCCACTACGAGTACACAACACCCATAATAAGTAACATAAAAGCCAAAACAAGATATCATGTAGCTAACCAGAGTATACGACAGTATACAGGAGTTGCTCAATAGGGTAGTTCCATGGTAGCTATAAATAGTAGTAATGACGCAGGTGTAAGGCCGGTTTCAATCCAATATTTGATCGCCGTCGATATATGTCAATGAACCCTTTATATTGTCAACAACTTCAACGCACGCACTATTTAAACAAGGTGTTGGTAGTTCACAACTTATGATGGTTTAGTTAACTCACAGTGTATGAACTGATCCAATGGGGAATATGAATCTGTGTTGTCAATCTAAACGTGTGTCTTTACACTCAACGTGTTTAGTTTACTCTAAAAGCCTCGATAAGTAATGGCTTCTAACTAGAAACCGTGCACCATCACATTTGAATAAAATTGTAAAGGCTACCATAACTTGCGTTTTGTTTACTAATTGGAACCGAGAAACCAAGTGAATATTCTGGTGTTCTGTTACAAAGGTAGGCCTATATTCATTTCTGGTAGTCATATTCATAGTCGTATTATCCTACATGAACGATACATTGGTAGTATTGGAATTGAAAATGGTAAGTAGTACACAAAACATACGTTTAGCAAGCAGGAAGTATCAAATTTTCAAGTCAACGTTGTAGTCACACAGCGACTGTTAATTCCTTGCAAACCATACGCTTAGATATATATAAGATATCATCGCTTTTAAAGTTCAAGCAGGGAAACCTTCTTTGTGTAAAAATAGGGTGAGCTAATTCAGACGGAACAAAGAAATAAAGTCTACGTTCTGTAACATTGTTGGTCAACAATCACTAACGTCGGCGAAAGTCAAAGCCTTTTGCTTCACTTCTACTTATTTTCCTTCGACGAGTATGTGTATGTTGTTTTGAAAGTCATTGGTGTTTTTGGTGGTCTTTGAGGGGGGCTTATTGTCATTTATTTATATTGAGTAATGCAGAGCAGTTCTTAGTCGGTAATTGCATGACTCTTTTCAATGTAGAAATGTGACAGTGACGTTCAAGGTTTTTTTTTGGTTAAATTAAAACTAGCTCAACTGAAAGCTACCATTGCTCAACGCAGAGAAATGGGACCTACCTGTTATTATAACGAGCATATGGGAACCGATCATATTTCGTCCCATTTGAATCGTGGCCTATAGATCAAAGTATAATAAACCTTAGTTACACCAGAATGCAAAATGCATTGAAGTTTCGATGTTTTAAATGCACTAGACTTCTGCTTGTTAGTAAAACCAGAACTAGCTGTTACAATACCACTATGGCATGATAAACACAGGTCAGTCTACTGTACGTGGCTATATACACACCTCCACCAAAAAACAATAGGGGTATCGTTCTCAATGTTATGAATCAACACACCAAGTATTAGAGGTATCCACGATTTCCATCGTTAGATATAATGTAAAAGGTTTTGCAGAGGTTGACGTCTGGTGACCTATAGGAGATTTGACCTCACAAGCAATATGTTTCTTTTATTCAGTATGGCAAATCCATATACCATCCATACAGCCGAAACTACTTTATTAAAATTGTCTATTTTGTATAATTTATGGATGAACATATGTTATTATGTTATCGGAGTTATTACTAATGTTTAGGCTGATAATTAGAAGAATAACCTTACATAGTCCTACGCTGTGGTGTATTTCCGATAATGCAAACAATTCCATAGTGAGTTACTATGGGCAACATTCTATAGGCAACAGTTTACTGATGAGAGCTCGTATCAATGGCATCACAGCATGTGTGCGGAGGGAGGGGAGTGGGGTGTACTAGGAGGGTAAGTAGCATAACTCTCTGTGTAAGTGCGTACCCTGTTAAGGGTGCTTGAGCACTCAAAAGTACAATGTAACACAATGGGCGACATTGTGCTTACTAAGTACAACATATGAATCCCAAGCAGCTTTGAGATCATGAAAAGTAGGGGCATATACTACTGTGAATATTATTGGTGCCATGCCACCCCACACACCCATGCATCTGAGAATATTAAAGTAGTCAACCCCGCCCCATACCCGCAATGTTAATGTCGGCCACTGCCTGAATATATACATATTTATACATATATAGAAATTTATTTATACATATATATATATATATATATTATATATCTATATATCTATATTATATATATATATATATTATATATATATATATATATATATATATATATATATCTATATATATATATATATATATATATATATGTTTGATCTCTAAAGTAAGGCAAAATATGTCACCAAAAACAGAACTAGTATTGTTCGATACAGGTGACAAACGCCTACAGTGGAATTGCGACCTTCCTTACCGGTTTCGAACCTCTGGACATACAATCAGCGTCCATAACCTAGTGGTTAGGGTGTCCGCGTACAGAGCGGGAGGCCCGTGGTTCGAATCCCGGTGGAGGCTGAAAGTTTTTTCACTGTTCTTAATTTTCCAACTCATTACGACTTTCATTTATATATATATATATATATTTATATATATATACATATATATATATATATATATATATATATATTTATAGTTATACATATATGTACTTATACATATTTATTATACATATATAGTTATATATTTATATGTATAGTTATATGTGTATATCGTCAATGGACACGTCGAATTGAATTCACAGATGTAATTCATATATTGTAATGCATGTATAAATTGGGACGTTTCCCTACATAGTATGTAAGGAAGGTACTGACCACGGAGGGTCATGTGACTCGCTCCCTTTTCCTCAAATATACTTTATAAAGGTATTCAAAAACACATATAGTCATCAGGAAAAGAAATGTGCTTCAAAGAGGTGATAGGCTTGCTTTAAACATACTCAGAGGCGGGTATCTGTTTTCACCCGATAGACTTCAGGGGGTCAACAGGTATAACATTAAACTGTGCAAAAAATTGGCTCAGGGGTTCAACAGGTTATCTGAAATGGTTTCAAGCCCAGCCACTGTCTCTAGTTGTGAACATATTCACAGTGTATAAACAATGTGTTGTAAGCCTCATTCAGTAATAACAATTGTTAAAGGGGTGCTTGGTAACGTTTATTAACGAATAGTAACGAATATTGAAGCGGTTTGGAATAAAAGCTATATGCTGTAAAATCCTTACCACTGATTCAGTTGGTTTATGTCCACAAGGGAGTGCGACAAATACGAGCTGGGAATCTCTGATCTTTTCTAGTTCTCACTTAATTCTTGGGCGAATTTAACTCACTTGCTCTCCGTTAATCAGATAGTTATTTGGAACTTTGAGCAAATTTTATGGCAAGGAAGTACAAAGCCAACTGGCTTTCTAGTACTTGTTTTGTTTTTTGCTCGTCAATCTCCTCATTGACGAAAATGCGCTGTAGCCTTCAGCTTTATGCATATGCTCTAATGACTTTGTCAAGTTATATGAACGTTATGGGTTACCTTTGTGACTAGGGTCGAATGTCCACGAAAGGTCAAATACATAAGAGGTCGAAGGCCAAATAAAATACAGTGATGTTATGCAATAAATCCAAAGGGAAATATTGAGCCACAGATATATTAAAAATGTCAAGCACTATCAACATATGTACTTAAGATGGTCGATGAGGTCAATGGTAACACGGTCAAAGATCATATGTATAACTTCAGTGCAATGTTGTGACAAACGTGTCATTATAATTAATAGCGGTCGCTATTCTTCAAACTTGGAAGAAAGGTGTCCTATGATGGGAAATTGTATGAACAAGTATGTGTTAACAATGGTACTATAATACATAGAATCGAAAACAATGCATGATCACACGAATCATACTAAATGTTGGTTTCAAACTGCACCCTTGACTTACATCATGATAATTTTCAGGTTGGAATATGATGACAATTCTATTTTATGTGTTCACAGCGAATCACACAAGTACTATCATGGGTGATCCAAATTGGTGGAAGGACAATCCATGTCCATTACATCCAGGATGGGGTCTTCAGGACATCTCTAACCTTGATCATGCGAAATTGAAACTTACCATTGACACAGATGACAATGTTAAAGAGGTGATGGTGGTTGAGACGCTTATTTATCGAGCATTTCTGGCTTACCCAAAAGGAAAAGGAATGCTATACAACCAAACGCGGAACAACTCAAGCGAGGCGCTGGAGTTCCTTCAACAGGCCGAGGATAGAGTTGTGAGTTTATTCCGTAATTCTCAGAACGCAAAAATTGGATACGGGATCGTCATTAACACATTTCGCATGTGGATAATAGCAGATGCATCTCAGTTAAAAGAATTCCAGGCAAAGTTAGAAGCATTGGAAAAGGATAAAACCCATTTCCCTAAACATAAGGCGTACATTAATGTTGTTCGTGCTTACATACTTTCCAGGTTCGGACCAAGATGGAGAGAGGAAGCGCTGTCTTTGTATCAGGATGCAATAAAGGAGTTTCCTCGAAATTACCAGTGGCTGTTTGGTAAGGCACTCATGGTTGGGAGAGAAGCCCGACATCAACGTGCTGTAGTAGGTTGGAGATGTCGCTTACCGAGAGATATTCGAAGCATATTTAAGGAAGAAGAAACATTACTGAAGAACGTATTATGGATCAATCCACGATTTCACCTTGCCAGGGCATTTTATGGACAGGTTTTACATAACTTGGACAGATATTCCAGACGAGCAGCGGAGGAAATTAAAAAAGCATTAAATGGAGACAGTGAAAATCGTACTATTTGTATTTTAGCAGCAAAGTTTTATAGGGTAAGGGGGCCATTTCCAAAAGCAGAAACGATGCTCCTGGTATTGGTTGGAAGAGTCAATATAGCAGAGGTCCATTTTCAACTTGGCTGTCTTTACCGTAACAAAGCATATCACAACAATGATGCCCCCTCCTTTCGGAGAACAGCATTATCTCATTTTGAGAAAGCAACGGAGTTAGACAATTGTCATTATCCTTCTAGAGTAGGAATCGCGCAAATGAACGTTATGCTGGGCAATAAAGAAACAGCACGTAATGCATATAGGGATCTTTTTGAGAATGAATTTAAAGACAAACCCCATCATATAAGCAATGAGTTCAAGGCGCTTGACTATGCTCTTCTTGAACCTGGAGCTTTCGATCCACCAGACAGCACTAAGCTTTTACACAGGCTCATTGAGCTTGCTGTGGTTTTAACAGATAATGCCGACAGTGTCCTACAGGTTCCATTTCGCTCCTTAGACCACACTATCGATAAGTGTCTAAGAAAATTAGAGACACTAAGCTTTCATCACAGAGATTTCGATATAAGACAAGATGCCAGACTCAAGTTCGCCAACGCAAATCTGAAGCTACAAAAAATAGATGATGCAATAGAACTGTACAATGATTTGTATGAAGATTTCAAAGCTAATGGTGAAGTCCGCCAGGCAGACGTCATCTTCGGATTAGGCAAATGTTATTTCATCAAGGGAAATAAGGTTAAGGCAGATGGAAACAATGAATTGGCGGAGACATTCTGGAAAAAGGTATTCCTATTTGCTGATGAGTTAACGGCAATTAGTGATCAGAATATTGAATTTGGCCCTTCCGACGAATTGTACGCGGATGTTCATTTGGCCAAGGCAAAGGCGTCATCATTGGGTCTTACATCCGATATCACCAACTTAGTGCTTGGTAGTGAAACGTGGCAACAGCTAAAGTTGGCAATACAAAGAGGCAGCCTAGAAGCTTGTTATATTTATATTTCATATTTACAGGTTTTGAAAGAATACTTTTTCAAGGCTGACAGCAATATTCCTAAGACACTGGCAGAAATCCACGTTGTTTGTGAAGTTGAAGTTCCATTGCACACCAATTTCACTGTTACTTGTCAAAATGGTTCAAAGGTGAGCAGCGACATCATAGCTAAGAAGGACTTCATTCAAACTGCAATCAATGAAGTCATGGAATATGGCATTATAATTACGCCGGATTCCGTACGTGAAAGCATCTCCAGTATTACCGAACAAATAATAGAGTTACGCGAGAATCGGTTGAAGTACGAACTAGAGCTTCTTCGAAGTAAGAAAAGTAATACATGGGAGACAGCATACAAGAAAGCACTGTCTGATGTAATTCGAGTTGCAAGAAATATGCTGGATAATTGCATTTCAGTTTGCAAGGTAAGAACAAAATTGCATGGTTACACATAAGTAAATTACATTGGTACGGGTTCCAATGGGTCGGTTCCTTTCACGTTCGACCATGGTATCACAAGATTGTGGCAAGTTCAAGCAAAGGCACAGCAGTAGGAGCAGTGGTGTAGAACGAAATTGAGGGGGCCCGGGCCAGCATTACCAAATAGGTCCCTAAAAGAGATTTCATTGCAAGCAGGGTTCGGCGTATTTGAGCAAATTTTGAAATGTTGCGATCCATGTAATTGTCACCCCTTTACCTCATACAGGGGCGGATCCATGTTTTTGCCAAGGGAGGGATTTGATCAGGCGCGTATCCGATATTCTAATCTTGGTGGCGCGAATTACTATCCAAGCGAAGCACCACCGTTGTGATTTTTGGGGGTTTTGATACCCCCAGATCCCTGGAAATGGCACTTCCAGAGCATGAGAATGATCAACCCGATGTACACTTTGGACTGAGAACCAAAAATTTCCCAATAGCTTTGTTCACCCATAACCTTTTCGAAGATTGTCACCCATCACACATCATGTTCTACCTCATCGCATCTCCCGTGGATCTTTGCATTTGTAGGTGATTCTACGTCGCGGCCTACAATACCCGTCAGTCCAACCTTTGACGGTTTAAAGCCCATTATTTGTTCCGAATATTAAAAATCACATTTCTCGTTAACTTTACTTTTAAACCTACCAATAATGTTGCACAATCATCTGTGGACAAATAACCAGGGACGTAGCCAGGATCATATGATTAGGGGTGAAGAAACTCCAAAATTCCAACTGAATAGAATTTTTCCAACTGAGTGTAGGTGTGTCTGGAGGGGCCTAGAGGGGTTCATGACTTTGTGGGGTGGGGGGGGTAATACAACAGTGGTGTTCACTTGCTAAACGTTGTCTAGCATCTGTGCAGGAGTGGGCAGTAGAACACATAACATATTATAACGTTGCAGACAGTTTGACAACAAAGCAGGACCCACCATTTGTTGGCCGAGAACTATATTGCGATAAGGCAGGCCAGCTTATAACACTTACTAGCAAAAATAACACCTAGCTTTTTAGATCAGTCGGGTTTCTGTGTACACTCTCAGCAAAATTAAAGTGACGGTAGTAACTATAAAGCGAAGCGCCACCATCAGTTGGCGCGGAGCGCAGGAAATTTCACAATAGCAGCCAAAGTGGCAGCATCAGTGCCTCTGAAGAGACCCCCAACAGTCATAACTGCAAGGACACTGGGCAACAGAACCCCTAATGATATTTAAGTAGAGTTTTCGTGTTCACTCTCAGCAAAATTGAAATGACTGGAATTGTAAAATGTGTAGGTTTGTTGATGCTTGGACAATTATTGATGGCCGTTCTATGGCAAAGGTCAAGGGGAGGGTGTGTCCCTCTCCAGGTTTGAAAATATTACTCTCAGGACGTGGCTTAAACGCTAAATAGTGCGGTTCATCTCTATTATCTAAATCACCAGGAATTACCAATTTGCATGAAGGGATACAGCCAGTACATATTACCTACTTTGAATGGAGTTCGAATTTCAGGATCAGAAATTTGGGTCAAATCACTCAAATAGCAATCTTCAACTCTATCCTGGGTAGATCTATGCGCGCTCTGCGTGGATCCTGCGAAACAGGAGGGCGCTGAGTACAAAAAAGGTTCTTTTTTAATTAAGAAAACTCAAAGGGGGGCTTAAACCCCCAACGGGATAGGGGAGGAAGGAGCATGGAAGGGTAAACGATATTATGTTATTCCAGACGGGGAAAGGTTCAAGAGAAAAAAGAACGTAAAAATGGCACTAGAGCACCAGGCTTGCCCCTCCGTCGCAGAACTGTTACTACTGTTCGTAGTACTGGCATCATACAGTAACAGCCAGTGTCGGCCACAGATGCGATCTGCTTAGCAAGCTCTTGGTCTCGTTGTCTCAGTTCCTCCACTGTGTATTCAGGCTCAATTTGATAGCATCAAGTTCAAATGCATGTTCTCGTTCGTTCAAAAATCCCGAGCCCGGAAGTGTTTCGGAGGAAAATTTTGACTACATATTGCCTTAGTTATCGTGGCCAGCGCATAGGAAATGAATGTGTTGAAATACGATATTTGGCTGGCCTACGTCACGAAACAAGTGGGAACTGCCGGAAAACAAACAAAATGGCGAATGCTACGGGTGACAATTAAATCGATTTTTAAGGTTGGAAGAAATGTCTTCGGTCATTCGTGTTGCTTCTGTCGAACATAGCCTACTGCCAAACGATATTCTCTAAGCAAAACAAGTCTAGGTCTAGTATATCTCTGAAACAGACTCCACTTACATCTGAAAACAATCCAGCATATGTCAACTTTTCAGGAAGAACTCAAGACTTTCTTATTCATGAATGCATATCCATTTGTTTAATAACTGTTGTGTCCATTTTGGGTACTTTGCTCCTGCAGCGCTTCTGAGCATTTTTTTAACTGGATAAAAAATATCATATTAATATAAGAGGTTTAAACTTTCGATTAGGCTGACCGAGCTCTTGGTCAATGTGATAAATAGAGGGCGGCATTGCAATAAATGCATTGTTACCATGCACAAACCACAAAGTTACATGCCTCCGCGATAGTGGGCTATACCATTTCGACTTTAGTTTGAAGGCATATTGATTATCCTACACAATGAAACGAATACAACTTGCGCTAATTATTATTACAAGCTGCTGCAAACCTCATTTTGCATTTACAATACTCATGCATCCACACTCTGGAACTGATTTTAAGAAGTGATGCTACTCTCAGTACAATAAAACAAAGCACTTCCCAAAGTAAAAAATTCTCCTTGAAATTTTACTTGACTGTCCTTGCAGAGTGGTCTTATGGAAGAAGAAACATGGAACTCTATGTTCAAAATCACGAGCGCCGGCAAGATCGACAAGGATAAATGCCAGCGTGAGGTAGAGAAATGGGCAAAGAAAATATTTCCTGAACTTCCTAAGGAAGACCTACCCGATGGACTTTTGAAGAGGATTGTTGAGGTAATTTTTATTTCAAATGCGGCACTTGCCACACAAATAAGACAAGGCTGACCTTCAACAAACAAATACAATGTCTATTGAATATCTCTTTAAGACTTCCTTGACGATGACGCAAAGGTTCATTGGTGCAGGCTTACATGTTGATGTTATTCAAAAACTCAATCAAAACATGCTCTGTAAAATCAGAACGTCATTTTATGATATTCAACATTTATTATTGACAAACGTGTAATGCATTGTAGACATGTCGTGGTATATTAATGGTTTATATATTATGTTTGTGCTGTACCCGAGGGACTGACCTAATAGTCAGGTACGTATATGTTAGATCCATTGGTCCAGACTCTTAAAATTCATGAGCAACAGAGGTTCAAGCTGACATTACTCAAAATATTACAAGTGGTATACAAATACAATATGAAACAACAGTAACATTGTTATTGTTTTCAGCGGTGCAAAGAATATATAAAATCATCTTGTGCCTAACATTTTGTGCCTAAAGAAACCCTGGCCAAATGGCTTTTCAGTAGATATGGTAGTTTTCTGGTTGATACAACCATCTTAACTTCCACTCATATGCCATCTTATGGAAGGATCATCCTCGCGTCGTCATCATCAAAAGTCACCGTCATAGTCACATTGCACAGCTTTCTAGTTCTTTGGTTCTATGTTACACATGTCACATGTATTCTGAGTTGCTCTCGTTTTTTCTCCGTATAGGTCCAACCAATGTATGACGAGGCAAATGTATGGCTGTGGGCCATACACAGCTTGAATAACTTGAAAAACCATAATCTCTCAAACTTCGAAGTAGGGGAAACATTTACTATCAAAATAGCAGGCAAGCCTGATCTTATTTTACAAACTGAAAATATCGTGAAAGAAAGTTGTGAAGGTGTAATGGACCTCGTTGTTGACTTAATACAAATGTGTGTTATCGATAGGATAAGGGCTGAGGAATGACCACTCAACAAGGTGTTGCTGTTGGAAATAAGATTTCGTTTACGGTTACGTAATTTCGAACTGTACGTTACTGTTATTCGTGCGGTAACAGTATAACGAGACGTCGCATGCAGACACAACCAAGCTGTTTTAAGACTATACATTTTGTTAAGTAGTCTGGATGACAGATAAGAGTAACATTACCTTAAAAATCGAACTGAATCTTCTGGAAGATTTCTTCTTGTTTTTACAGCAGTTTTGTTATGTTGGGTGCACCCGGTCAGTTCATGTAAGAAAGGTCACGGCTGATGAGGTTAATCATATGTCAAGTTACGTAACGTGTTGTAGGCACTGAAAGGAACAGTGTGGTGATGTTGTGCGCGCTACTAATGGTTCTCGGAGTAGCAGGGTTGATGTTAAGTCTGGGACAATTCACGGTTTTATACCGGCTGCACGACACAGCAATTGGCAGGTTAAAGGTATCGGTTATAGTAGATTTATGGAATGGTGTTATGGTAGTATTTGACATTTAACAACAGAGGGGAAATAAAGATAGAAGAGTTATTAACCCTCGTGTTCATGCCTTGTTCAATTGTGTCATATGTGTTACAAGCGGAGTTTCAACGTTATACATTTCCCAGTCTGTGAGCCAAAAAACAGGCGTGTGGTGGGATTCGGACACTTCCTAGGCCATTCCATTTACCTATTAATTTCGGATCACTTAACCAAGGAGGTTTTCAAGCGGTTACACTTGTTGTCAGTCAACACTGTCTAAAACGCATACCAGCTTCTCCTTTGCGGCTATAGTATTGTTATTCTGGCTAAAGAATAGTCCCTTTAACACATAAATACAAGTGAGGAATTAATAAAGAAAGGTTACACCTGTTTTGCCTGTCGGTGCATAATATCCGACGCAAAGTGAGGGCAGCACAATAACACTGACTGCAGGGAAATAAAGACAAATGTGTGCAACCAAAACAAACAGTGTCGGTAGGAAATGAGATTCGATCCATTTTTTATCCTAAGGTCACTGGTTGGAATCTCGTTGTAGCTAAAGAAAGAGTCAGTTTGCTGTCTTAAAGGTTAGCTTGTTAGTTCACTGTCATTTGTCGTTGTTCGTTTATTTTAAAATAGTAATGATAACATATAATCTGATATTGTATCAGTGGAATTTTCAAAAAATGAATGTAATAAAACATCAATTATCTAAAGAACTAAATGAATCGATTATTTAACAATTAAGCAGAAGATATGGCCGTATTGGAGATGAATTGTTTGCTACATTTGTTTGTTCGTTTGTTGTTGTTGGGGTTTTTTTTCTGGGAGGCTGTACAAATTTGTTTTACATTTTTTTTACAATTGACCCTTCGTCATACGGTTTTAATTTAAACAGATTTTCTTGTAGGTAAATATTATTGTTTAATAGGCAAAATTGCAGAAAATATGCTGAATTCATGAGCGAAAATCATATCCTCCTAGCATTCTGTATATATGGCGAAGATATGAATTTTTCTACTTTGCGATCTTTCATCAATTGCATCTGGTAACAGCAGTATAGATGTCATAAGGGCACTTTAGTTGAATTGGGCTTTGCTTTCTTTATATTTTGTCAATTATTTATCAACTCATATTTTTACAATAGAAATATGATATTCTAAGCCCACACAGCTTTGACAGCTAAGCACATATTCCAATTGTATCATGCATCAATGATAAATCAACAACAAGAAGATAATAATAAAACAAAGCTGTTGTCCAGTTGACGTCATATACCCCCTACTGTGATCTAACTTCCTGCAGTAGTGGAAAGTTTAGCCAGTAAATATAGGTTATACATTCAATCAACTATATCTCGAGTTAGACGGTGGATATTTGAGATGTGGTTTTCAACTAGCAGTGTGGAATATTTTATCTCTTTAACATAACTTTTATATTGTTTGCAACCAGAAATTCCTTTCAAGTGACGTTATTTCACTCCCTGCTATGAAAGAATCATTCATATTCCTTTTTCACAATTTGCCTTTGACTGTGAAGCGATTTTCTTGGGGGTAGAACGAAGATGTTTCAAAACTGATGACTGAGGTCTTGCTCCTCAATCGGGGAAACATTACTTTGCACGATTTCTTTTTCATCTGTCTAGCGGGGAATATCGCTTCGCTCACTCAGTCACTCACCCCATGTTCACCCTCAAATTCCCTAACAACCTAACCCACACTCTCACCGAACCCTTTTGAAGAAGCTTTCGAAATGCATTAACAGTTAATCGCAATATGCGCAAACAGTTGGTTACTGTGACGTCACATTAAAAAGAGGGCGCTATATGCTGCTCTGTTCGTTGATGAACATTGCCACTATATATCTCTATGATGTCACAGTTACCAACCATATGAATGCAGTTATTATTACTTATCGTATATAAAAAAACGAAGTTGTCTACACAAACGTTAATGTTGAAAGGTTCATTTCCAGATTCGTTTTATTTTCATTTTCATTTTCATGTTTTATATTTTATTATATATTCAAGTTGTGTTTCCTTCTTTTAAGATAAATGTAGCATATATAGCTACTTGAATACCATGTCAAGCTAACAGCAAATGTATATACATATGTAATAACACCAGGGTGCTACATTCTATTTGGATGCACTAGACTATAAAGTCTACATATAAGTACACCACACTGTAAAAAAAAAATTGTAAATTTTACAGTGAAATGGCTGTCAGCTAAAATGCCAAAAATAATTTGTTAATTTTACAATCACTTGTAAATTAAAAAACAGTTAAAAACTGTAAACTTTACCATTTTTGGTAATTCAAATTACAAATTATTGTAAAGATATTTACCGAAAACTGCAATATTTACAGTTGAAAACTGTAAAATTAACAATTTATTGTAAATGAATTTACAACAATATGTAATATATACAGATGAAAACTGTGAAATTAACAATAAATTGTAAATGAAATTACAAAAAAATGTAATATTTACATATTAAAACTGTAAAATTGACAATTTATTGTAAATAAATTTACAAACATATGTAATATTCACAGTTTAAAACTGTGAATTAAACAACAAATTGTAGATGAATTTACCAAAAAATGTAATATTCACATTTTTGAAATGTAAAATTTTCCAATTTCACAATAAATTACACATTACTGTAATTAATTTACACAAAAATGTAATATTCACAATTGATTGTCTGCAGGGTCACAACAAATTTGGAAAATTAACACGTCCTATTTCCATGGCAGTGGTATTTCACCAGTTGGTTAGCGATACAATATTTACTCGATCAAGGGCATACAATGTGACCTTCGCAAATGACCTTTGAGCTACTTGAAAAATGAAATGCTTGAACATGAAACATGTACAAATGACCATTATATATATAAGTAAGGAATTTTAACTTTTTTTCTGTAGTCACATTTAGACTGTGGGTAAAACAGAGTAAAGTTTCAAAAATGGAAAATAACAAGGAAATAGTTTATTACAACTTTATTACAACTGTAACTGTGCTTACATTCTTACTATCATTAAAACACCAGTCTTACATATGGCCATGTGTTTTAATCTGGGCCAGTAAATAAGTGGCGATGCCACATCTGTGCAACACATTTCAAGGGGCGGCCACTCCCTAACCCCGCCCCCCCCCCCCTCCGGGTGGATCTCGGGTCCCTGAAATTAGTGGTTTTCCCCTTAACCCCCTCACTCCAAGAAAAAAATAACAAATACAACAGAAAAGTATAATATTTTACCTCATTCGTTACCTCAAATCTCCATAATGTCTCAGAGGAAGGACATTTTGTACGAACGTATCTTCAATGTTTTCTGTTCCTTTCGAAACTTCCCAGAGAAAGAATCTGCATCATTAATATTGCGAACTGTAGCACTAAATATGATTTCACAATATTAACCCATCGTGTACAAAAAGTTATAAAAGGTGACAAAAGGAGGGCCTGTCACTTCCATACACAAGTTCACAAGAACCTTGAAGATGTGCAGTTAGCCACGTCGCCATGAATGGTGGAATTCTATTTCGGCTGAACTAATGTCTGAATGGCAAACCTACTACACAAAATTGTGAGATTATAACCAATTGCTACCAGTGTTGGCGCTAGAATCATAATTTCGGGGGGAAAATCCCCCCTTCCGATTTTTTTTGGGGGGGATTTTTATTTATTTTTTTTTTTTGGGGGGGAATACTAAAATTGAGCGTAAATTTAAACTTCTTCGACATAAAATGATGTTGTACTAGTTTTATGCATTAGCAAATGACAGTTGAGCATCAGTAGTACAAATTAAAAGCTGATAAAATCAAGCACCACCCCCCCCAAAATAATATATATATATTTTTAAGGGGGGAAATCCCCCCCGACGATTTCCCCAATGCGGGATCGGCATGAAAAATGCGAGAATCCCGCAATCGCGCCATCACTGATTGCTATTATTTGTTAATGTTCACAATTGTCACTACAGAGCCCATTCGAAGTCACTGACGTTCTGGATCAAAGAGAGTACCTTTCGGATGGGTGCCATATCCATTCTTGAGTTTCGATCCTTTGTCCGGATTTATCATCAAGAAACACCTACAAAATTGAAGAATAAAAAATGGACAAAAATGGACAGATATAATAATGTACAGAATAATACTTTGTCAAAATCCATCAAAGGATATATGCATGAGATCACTTATGAACAATTGTTGAGAGATTGAGTGATAGATAGAGTGATGGATGCAGCGCAATCAAAATAGCCCTGACCAGCATGATGCTGGTATGAGCTAGTGATATTATCTTGGAAATCTGTTATGTTCCGGAAATTTGTCGTTAAATACAATTACCCAAAGCTTGACATCAGCACCCACAAATGCGGATGAGTTTCCGGCTTGCGGGTGCACACAGCAAAGGCACACGCAAAGGTTTTGCGGGCAAAAACAAATTGTGTCCGACAGCACCTGACGTGTGCCCTAGGCTCCGTACAAACCATGCATCAGGTGTTGTCGTACACAGTTTTGTTTTGATGGTAAACCAACTTTCATGGATGTAGACGATGCGATTCCACCCACAAGGTTTTGCAGGTAATCAAAATCCCCTTAAGAACATAAGCATTATTCTAGCTCATATTCAAATGATGGGTCAAATTTTTCTTTTTCAATGCATTCTGTGAGATATCCTGTGAGTTCTTCGAATGTATTCCAGATTAATAGCAATTTTAGACAGGATCCATGGCTCTCATAAAAAATTAGGCAGGACCTGTGATTGATTATTAGGATATTTTCTGGCCCTTTTTACCAGCTAAGGCCATATAGAGCCACCAAATTCTTTTTTATATCAGTTAGAGACACTGAGAGCTAAAATATATCACCCAGGTGGCTCCTGTAGACCCATAACCTTTAGGCCCACGCCTGGGTCGTATGTGACCCACCTTTTCCCCTGGCCACTCGAAACTGCCAGTAGGTACCCGGAAATTTGGACAACAGGATGCAGGCGCGTGACGACCCGCGCTGTTGCGAACACAAGGGGGCAGACTTCAGCCTCCTCTCAGCCATTGTCGCGCAAATCCCATCCTACTTATTGAGAGGTGTGGGCTAATGGTTGACCAGCTGTGGGAGAGCCTCGTCAGCAGCAGGCTGAGAGATGGACTGGATGGGAGTGGAAAACAAATTTGAGCAGGGATGAGGTGGTTAGAAGGTTGCCGTTTGGGAAGGCTGAGGTGGAAAGATTCTGTGGTTAGGGATATGAGAAGGGTTTGGCAGGTGCCAACATGTGTGAGGGCTAGCCCGCTTCCCTTGAGGGGTGGGAGAAGTTGAAAGATGTCCCAATTCACAACCGATCTCATAAATTGCATATCACATGTTCGTATCTACTTTTTCATATTGGATCGACCATTCATGTCCAACTTGAAGGCTTCTGGTTCGCCCAAATTCGCTCCTGGTTCACTCAAAATCTCTGTGCACCAACCAGGAACCCCTTTTCTCAAAATGTGGCTCCTAATTCCAGCATAAAAAACCCAACCATTGTTGCCCGTTCTTTCCAGGCATGGTTATTGACATACTGAGTGTACTGTACCTTTGAAAAAGGTCCAAAGTTGCAGGTGCTCCTTCATTATATTCTATTCCGAAACAGTAGTAGGCTGAAAACAGCATTCCGAGGGCAGACAGGAATGACAAAATATTGTCAGCAACAACATGGCGGTCGATAACCAGCATCCATTTCTTGGCAGTTAACATCTCACCTGAAAGTGAATAAATATATTTCTCATTCACCTCCTTTCAACAAGAACAAATTTGTGTTGAGATTCCAGCTGGAAATATTGTTCCTTTTGGGTAGTCTGTTTTTATCCTTTTAGGTTGCTGCAGTTGCAATATTCTTGCATGGATTTGGCTACTGTATTGATTGCTGACCTCAAGTGACCTTGAAACAACATAAAAAACTAGGCTTTTGAACTCCAAGTGGGGAACCTAAGCTAAGTATAATAACAGTTAGTATTGTGCCTGATCCAAAATTTTGAGATCCGACCGGACCCGATTTTACCCGATAGTACGAACTATCCGGCCAGATCTCCGGCCGGATAGTATGAACTATCTGGTACAACCCTAATAACAGTCCCACAAGTTGATATTCCCCAGATTTCATGCTTACAATAAGTGTCATAGACGCACACACACCCACATGCCTGCAGAAATTAATTTCGCCATTGGCAAGAAATAACCCCCATCAAATCTTGCAACCTTGTGTGAACTTGTCCTCCTGTTGACTTTGTCATTTCAATTTGAAGTGAAGCATGTCACAGCTTCAAAATAATTTTTAGGTCTGATTTTTTTATTAGTGATCTGAAACAGTTCAGTAAATATTATTTCGTATTAGCTCATGAATTTTCAATACAGCCTTTAGGTTGACAAAAGGTTGAGTTAAAATCAATCTTATTCTACAGATAGGGTGCTTACCACAAGCAATCAGGAATGGAGGGTTTGGAAGATCCTTCTGCCTGTCTACATCATCTTTGGTGGTTGTAGGCTGAAATAGAAAATTAAATGAAAGAGAAATGTAAATCAAAACAGGAGGCCTTGATTCTGACGAACCTTATAACATATTGATGAAATACACTGCAGCCTACAGACTTAGTGACCTTAAATCATTTTGATTTTTTTCTTTAGTGTCCCGTAAGTTAAATCTTTAAATTCGCGGGATTTTCCATTATATTGCGCAATCTTCACATTCGCGAATTGTTACGTATGGAAACGATTAATCTTTAATCGTTCGAATAATGCGTAGCGATTACCGAATAGTCAATTATTCGTAAATCCCTATAGCCTACTATTTGCATATTAGAGCGCAGGCATGGCATTCAGTGATATCACTTTTACTGGTTATAGTAACACCTAGGGTTCGCATTATTAGCAGCGAAATGGGGGAATCGCGCAATCTGAGGCTGTGCTCCCGCGCCAACCCCCCCATCCCCCCCCCCGTAGCGCGGCCACTGCAGACAGTAAAATTAGACGTAGGCCTAACATATTGTTTGCAATGGACAATTGGAGATCGCGAAATTATCGGCACTAACGATTATTCGCTACAGTTCTTTTGTTTATCGTAATTGCTACAAAACGAACGAATAACAATTTATCGTTAATTGCCAACAGCCCTACACTACACTACAGTACCTACATTGTACAAATGATCATTCCAAATACACCTTGAACAATTGGAGTACAGTAAAGAAGACTAAAGAGGGATTAAAAAAACATTTCTTTTTCATTCATGTACTTCACAAGCTATAAAACCTGAGTTAATGCTCACTTATCACTCCTCCCTAACTCCTCATGCCTTTGGTAATTTGTATTTGCCTCCTCCCCACCCCTCCACCACGCAGTTCACACAGTTCAAACTACCAACCCCCTTGTGTGGGACGTCATCTATGAGTGCCCCCTAATCACTGGTAAAATGTTGATTATTCAACATTTTTGGCATCAACTATGAACCAGTCTGAAAAGAATCATATTCATGACATGTCTTTATGACTGAAATTCACAGTACTGTTTTCATCGGTACAAGTTATGATACTAAAATTCCCACAGCGTGCCATGAAATGTTACTAAAATTTCTCCATTCATCTTCATCCTTAGCTAAACTGTCATTTTTTGATATTATTTCCTAACAAAATGAGTAACATTATTTTGTATAAATGTTCAGTATTTCTTTTGTATGAACCTGTTAACATATTACAAAATAATTTTACTTTATATCCGGGCGCTAACGCACGCTTCTCACGTGTGGGGCGAAACAGACGAGCTGCTGCCATCTGAAGTTAGTAATACTATAGGGCAGGGCGGACTTCTTTGAACAATGCTGTTACCAGGACAACTGTACCCAACCCGCCGTACTATCAGCCGGTGAAAAGAAACGGTCTACGTTCACTGACACTGAGTTACTGTGGCCTAGCTTGATCGACAGAGCTAAAATATTCTTATTTACAAGTTTAAACTTCAAATAATGTCAAATATTTGTGTAGTTATATGCTACTAAACACTTATCGTTTGGGATTTAGGGAACAAGTACGTCAAGAAACATTTTTTTCACTTAGCAAAAGCCATTATTTGTACGCTATCTCGCTGTAGGTATGTATGTGCTCTCCGGCAGAAATCCGGTGAATGCTGAAAAGTGACGTCAGCACGCGCTGCCCTATTGTAATTATTTTCTCAAATTTCACCACCTGAGCCTTTGTAACTAGCCTAAATAAGATAATTAACATGGGTTGATCATTTTATTGATGCATGCAAGTGATCTGATAGAGGCTAGTGATGGATAAACTAGTACTACTATTCCTTTAGTTCTACTATGTTAGCATATTAAAGAAACTTAGAAATAACCTACGATTTGTTAATACTATTAACTATTATTCTCACCAGTTTGTCAAGCATACTGTATGACAAAGTAGAATTCGGCCTAGCTAGTTCAATCCAAATCTCAAGTTCGAATAGTTCATATAATAGACCGAGAATATCGTTTGAATTTGAAATAATTTCACTTTATACCAAAGGCAAGGGCGATATTTACTATCTATTAGTACTAGTAGTATAGGCCAACGCCGCACCTTGGCGGGAAAACTTACTACGAATAGCCTAACACACTAATTCACCTGTATAATTCAATTAAGCAGAAAAGCCTAGGCTTAAGTTTGCCCCGATAACAGCGTCATGCAGTGTGTAGCCTAGGCTATATAGACCAAGCCTAGTGCTATTATTTAGCCAGTGAATTGTTGCACCAAATATGTACGATACAGAAAAAAAATCAGTGATGTGTTTGTACTTATCGAAAGGGACAATTTCATAAAAGATTTGAACTCATTCCTTACCTTAAATAACGGCTAGCTAGTCTGATACTGTGAACGGAATTCGGTCGACACGACGTATGAGTACGAGTACACATGCGACGGGGTCCGGTACAGAGAATACGTATGGTCAACCAGAGTGTATATAATAGCATGCATGTCCCGCCTGCACGTTATGTATCGCAGCTAGCTAGCGGCGGTGCAGTATATACTATGACGTATACGTACGTCGTACGCGTAAAGTTGATATGAATACAGTACACCGGCTGCTTTTGAAATTACCTTTTGACAATTGTATTTTATACTACGGAACTACTGTAAATTATACAGTAATTTTTTACAGTGCATGCACCTTTATGAAGGGAAGACCTTCCTTAAGTTGCAGTAACAAACGAATAAGACCAATTGTGAAATTATGAACATGAGCGAATAAATATTAAAAACTGTTCAAAAGTGCTTATGTGTTTCTGGTCTCCCTCTCCCTCTCCTTTACTTTTCGTATCCGTTAATTGGCTTTATTTAGCAGTTTTATTTTTGTCACTTTACTTCCTTAGTTTTCCCTTTCGTGTAAAATTCGTGTACGCCATCATTAGATGAAAGGAAACGAAACTAATAAAAGAGCCATCAAAATATAGGAAAACAGTATCCTATGAGGGACAGGTTTCAGTGTTTTCGTATACTGTCAAGTTACACAGTATCCTATGGGGGACAGGTTTCAGGGTTTTCGTATACTGACAAGGTACACAATATCCTATGGGCACAGGTTTCAGCGTTTTCGTATACTGACAAGGTACACGGTATCCTATGGGCACAGGTTTCAGTGTTTTCGTATACTGACAAGGTACACAGTATCATATTGGGGTCAGGTTTCAGTGTTTTCGTATACTGACAAGGTACACATTTAATCCTATTGAAGACAGGTTTCAGTGTTTTCGTATACTGACAAGGTACACAGTATCATATTGAGGTCAGGTTTCAGTGTTTTCGTATACTGACAAGGTACACATTTTATCCTATTGGAGACAGTTTTCAGGGTTTTCGTACACTGACAAGGTACACAGTATCATATGGGGACAGGTTTCAGGGTTTTCGTATACTGACAAGGTAAACAGTATCATATTGAGGTCAGGTTTCAGGGTTTTAGTTTACTGACAAGGTACACAATATCCTATGGGCACAGGTTTCAGTGTTTTCGTATACTGACAAGGTACACATTTTATCCTATTGGAGACAGTGCATGATAATAAATGAGTCAAGTGGAGACATATTGCATGATAATAAATGCGTCAAGTGGACACCTAGTGCGTAATAATGAATGAGTCAAGTGAAGACCTATTACATCATATTGAACGAGTCAATTGGAGACCTAATGCATGATAATTGAAGAATGGAGATCTAGTCTATGATAATGAATGAGTCCAGTAGAGATCTGGTGCATGATAACGAATGAGTCAAGTGGAGACCTATAGTATGAGTGCAATAGTGCAAATATTTCATGAGTTGAAAGATGGAATGTTCCATTCAACGAGGCGCAGCCGAGTTGAATGATAATGAATGAGTAAAGTGGAGACCTATTGCATAATAATAAATGAGTCAATTGGAGACCAAGTGCATGATAATGAATGGTTCAAGTGAATACACAGTACATGATCATGAATGCATATTGCTAATAATAGTGTGTAAGGAATATTCAATTCCCCAAACAATCTGCCCGACTTACTTTTCTTTTTCTTTTACAAATTTAAAAATTTGAAGCAAGAATGTTTCCTAAAATCGAAATCTTCGATATGTGCTCCAATGAAGCAAAGACTCATTTCCATGACATGAATGTGTATATGTGTATGTTGTAAATACTACAAAGGACAAATGGATTCAAAGTGGAAAACGAACGTTCTTATTATGTTATTCATTCAAACTGTTTATGTAGAACGCATTTTAATATAAATTAGGTAATAAATCAGCTATGAGTAGCGGTACCAGCTATGAGTATCGATATCAGCTCTGAGTATCGGTACCAGCTATGAGTATCGGTACCAGCTATAAGTATTGGTACCAGCTATGAGTATCTATACCAGCTATGAGTATCGGTACCAGCTATGAGTATCGGTACCAGCTGTAAGTATCGGTACCAGCTATGAGTAACGGTACCAGCTATGAGTATCGGTACAAGCTTTAAGTATCGGTATCAGCATTGAGTATCTATACCACTTATGAGTATCGGTACAAGCTATGAGCATCGGTACCCAGTTATAAGTATCGGGTAGTGTGACAAAGGTTTCGTGACTACAACACGGACGTTTGTGTTCCGCTGAACATCCTCAAGTTTAATATTGTCAATAACTAACCAAATTGAAACAGGGATAGCCAAACGAATAATAATCGTTATAAATTATGATGTAAAGGAGCTAATTATATTACTATCGAGACAAAACACAGTCTTAACTATATGAATAATAAATAAAAAACATTTCTTTGCTTTGAGTAATAAGATTCCAATATCCTTTGAAGCATTTGCTCATCGCTAATATCAAATTACATTCAAGAATTAAAAAAGTGCAACTTACCAACTTCGAACGTTTAAGTTTGTTCAAGTTGCAGACAGTGACGGCTGGAAAGGCCACGGACTGGCTGTTAATTAACTCAATCTTTGTATTAGAGGCATATACATTCTGCAAAAGCTTTCTCGTCTGCCAACAAAATACTGCAAATGCGGCAGCTACTAAAGTGAACCAAAATATCTTCGAAATGAGTTTCGGTCTTTCAATAACGTGTGGTATTCCATGAGCAGTCGTTACTCCCGCGAAACGCTTTATTATTTCCTTCAAGGATTTTTTATCTGAATTGTTCCCAAAACCAGTTTGGCGTTACTTTTAATGACATGTTTGCGTGTTTTCTTCGAGTTTCTTAAATAACGAATGGATGATAGCATCACTCTGTACCAAAAGTTAGTCAAAGAATTTCAAAATAATTAACTGCACATCAAAGCAACACTGCTGATATTGTGCAACAACGCAGTTAATGTACAGTAACACGACAAAGCATGTACGAAACCCAAATATCAAGTGACGAACATAGATAAAGCAAACTTGAATATATTATAGTCAGAGAGTCATGTGATTGGCTATTGCCATAAAATCAATACGCCCATTTCGATTAATTGGACAAGCTTTATAGATGGATGGATGGATGGATGGGTGGGTGGGTGGGTGGTTGGATCGATGGATGGATGGATGGATGGTGGGGGGTGGGTGGATGGAAGGATGGATGGATAGATGGATGGGTAAATGGGTGGATGGGTGGATGGATGGATGGGTGGATTGGTGGATGGATGGTTATATATATATATATATATATATATATATATATATATATATATATATATATATATATATATATATATATATATATATATATATATATATATATATATATATATATATATATATATATAGAATTAACTGCGAATAACTATTTCATAGCCTTACAATTTTTACATTTTTTCACCCATATCTGTGTGTAAACGCTTCACCAGGTTTCCTTATGAACATTACATTTATAGATTGGAATGCAAGTTTTTTCATATACAATGTTACCATACAGTGGCTGAACGTATCCTATATAACAATATTATACCTCCCGGATGGCCATTGTCCCACATAAATTAAAATGAAGAACTGTAGCCTTTAAATGATAGCATTCAATAATACTAACAGATGTAAACGTTCTGTTAACGTAACACCATCATATGAACAATCTTGATATATGTGAAACTAATACTAAGCAATATCTAAAGATGGTCTGCCGTCGTAAAATGTTCATGAGGCTCATGGTGACACACAAATACACGCCAAATCGGCTACACATGATCCAGCTGCCTGATGTGGCACTGGAATCAAAAGGGAGGCACAGTTACATAGTAAGTTTTAAAAAGTTGATTTTTCTGGGCTTTCCGTGATGAGTGCTATACCTTGTTACAAAATATATAACATAGGCTAGGCTTCCGATTAACTAACAAAACTAACCCGGCTGTGGTAGGAACCTCTTAGGCTATTATGTTCAGTATCATTTTAATTTTCTTTTCAATATGTTTCATAGAGTTAAAATGTTATGTTACAATGTTACCAATGTCTGTTATAAGCATTTTAAGCATTTATTTTTGGTAATTTAAATATTGAATGATCCCCTTTTATCGTGCCTAACTTAATTATTAGTTATTTAATTAGCCGGATTGCAGCCTATTATACTTGCCTAGAAAAAAATGAGCCTGATCCTACCTTTTTCAAAAGCCCATGTTTATTCTTTCTTGGCCTATAAAATTGAAAGAACATTAAAATTACTTCTTAAGTTGTTTTGTAATGTTCGCATCATCTGGCTGGCACTTTGCCTAACTAAGCAATGAAGTGGGCGGGTACTTGTGATCTAACCTTGCGCACGTAAAACACAGCCAGTCGTTTCCCTATATCCTGTTAAAATACTAGCCGAGACCTATGTTCTTGTATATACGTGCACCCGAACCGAATTGTGCAGTTGCTTATAATAGCGTTTTCGACTTGAATATATTGCGCATTTATATGCAACTGTGTTATAACATGATAACACGTGTTATGCTAGAGGCACATTTTATTGCGGCCTGTGTTAAAAAAAATATAAAACTATAAAAATATAAAAAAATATAAAAAATATAAAAATATAAAAAAATATAAAAAACATAAAAATATTTTATATTATGTAAAAATAAAAAAAATAAAAAATAAAAAAATATATATATATGATACCACTACGATTTACTGTATTGTATCTTTAACATATCTAGCTCTCGCATGCTCCCAATACATAACACGTGTTAGTGTGTTATAACACCCTGGCATATAAATGCATAATATGCTACACGTTAAGAGCAAATATAAGCTCACACCTTTTCGGCTTGGGTGCTACGAACATGAACTATTGTCACACAGCATCGTATACGTGCGCGCCAATATCGCAACTACTGAACTATTTGCTGCTATCAAAACCCAACAATCAGAGCACAATCAAGGGATTATTCATAATACTACAAATATAGTGCAGTGAAAATTTCCTAGGCTTATAAAACAGGGAACTATGAGTTGACTATGGGTGTTACATTTCATTAAATGAGATATTATAATCTAACCCATCTGACAGTTTTTACTGATATACTCGTATATTAATAAGCATGTGCCTAGGCTAGCATATACGAGCGATACTACGATACAACTACGAGGGTAGACCGTGGCCTCTTTTGTGCTCCAAAACGAGTGTCACTGTGGTAGATTTTGTGTTACATATCAACTGCCTGATTTACAAAGCATGTCCGTTATTCCATTCTTATGAATAACGTCAAATGATTAGCTTACTTTACAAAATCGGTTGATAAATATTGACCAAGCTTGCAGTGTCTTGGCGTGGCGACGATTTAAATGCATTTGCATGTGACGTTAACAAGTTAACGCTTCTCATTGGTTAACGTCCGTGACATTTAACGAGCTCATTGTCAAATAAGTTCCCACCGCAAAGTTTGATATGCCCCGACCGTGAGGTCATTTTGTTGCCAAAATTGGTGTAAATTTCTTCGTATGTTTTACAGTATAGTTAGAAATTTCCGATCACTACCTTTGACACTCTGTAATGTGTTTGAATAGTGTTTTACAAAGTCTTTACGAGGAGTTAGTGCTTGTTTCATAACATATCAATACATCCCATAGGCTATTAAATCTTTAGCTCATATTATTATTATTAAGTAGTCTGTAAAATATGTAAAAAAAAAGAAACAAATTATTATTATAATAAAGCCACATTTATTTGTCAATTTGACAAACATTGTAGACCATTAAGATGTCATTTCATATTATTTCTTTTATCCATTTTTAAAAGTTAATTGTTTATATTTGCATATCAGTCTGAACTTCGGGAAAAAGTCTTTCGTTCTTTATTATGGTGACGATTTAATCTCAAAGGCATGAATCTAATTAGAGAAATGTTCTTTCAAGTATAGTAAATTAATTATTGTGCAACACGATTATGAAGAGCGTACTAGACATAAACAATAACACGATAACACGCACATTATGCTGCACTATATGATTCTCTTGAAGAAGTGTTACATAAATTATATTGTTTGAATCGATGTAACCACAGAAAATAAAAACACCAAAATGTGGTAAAATTGCGTAGAAAAATATGCAATAAACATTGCCTATCAATTTCAGTGAGCACAAAATATATTATAATTATTTTCGCGGGTTTTATGATTGTGAGATAACTACTTTGTCCTCCGTTCCTAATCTACAATTAAAGAATAAATCAGTTCAGTACCATAACATGAAGAGCCGATATTACATCGCAAGGTAGAATATCATAACTGGTAAGTGGAGCAAAGATCACCTTTGACCCCTGGGACAGTAACCATTTTGTATTAACTGGTGGGAATGTATAGTGTAAGGTGTTGAAACCTCAAGTACATGAAACGATGTAGTAAGCCGTGACCCATCGATTGAGACAATATTAAAATCCCTCCGATTATCCTGGGTTGCCTCTTTTAGTCGAATCGTAAATGGAAACCAGCCTCTTGCACAGTCTTATAATATTATTCACGACTATCACACTTCTCAAAGCAACTTGACTTGCACGAGAAGTTCACGTGAAGTGAGCCAAAATGTACTATAAGGGCGCGTAATAGTTCCATTGTGAAGTGTTACAGAATACGGTACTATAAAGGCGCCGATAGTTGAGACCGTTACGTTTACGTGTGAATTGGCATAGATACATGTTTATCAAACGATACCATAAATACTAGTTTTGAATTTTGGTTATGGTTTTACTGAGCGACCATACACATGCCAGGTACAATTTCGTCATCATTTTATGGCCTTAGACTTTATGGTAATATTATTTGGCTTTCTTCTATTTATTACTGCTTTTTTTTACGGTACTTGATATGGGTCTGATCACATCTCAGAGAATCCGAATGACATATAGTGTACACATATTATATATTTATGTGTCCATAAAGATATGGTAGAACTGCAACTCCGTACCAATACTGTTTCCGTGATGGCGGACAAAATGTCACAATCAGTCATTAAATAACGTGAACTGTGATCACAATGTGTCTGAAGATAGAAGAGAGCGGTTGTCTATAGATATCTTACATTCAAAATGAAAATGTTTCAGGTGAAGCCATTTTCTTTTTTCATTTGGATCCCATGTTTCTGGTGTTTTCAAGATGTGGTAAGTACTGATTTCTTTCTCTTACAAGTGTAATGCTTTCTTCTGCATTGTAAAGCGTAAAAAACTTAAATTATTTCACTTTTCTTTTTTCTTTCACTTTTTTATTTTCATTGACCGACTTGCTGACTGACTAAACGACATGTTCTTTTTTGATTTTTTTTTTTTTAAGTACATATACCAGCATCTTAAACTGCTGATTGTGTCCATATGTCATGACAACTGTATTTTAATATTTCAATATTATTGCAAGATCTCAGAATAATATACATGAAACATCAACATTAACAAATTTCGTGATAACTCCCATTCCACTACCTGTAGCAGAACAAAAATCAGCTACTCCAACCATTAAAATTTCCTTTTACATTTCAGCTGTAAGAAATCGTGTACAAGCATTATCCTTTTCAATGAATACCATGATTTACCACTACTAAAAATAAAAACATATGTTCGCCTACGAACCAGCCATACGTTTCATTCTTCTAGTGTGACTACACCACACGCATTTTATCAATTAACCTTCGTTTTACGTGCCTTCCAAATTTATTTAGGTTCGCTTAAAATGTTTCTTTTACACGATTCTGAATATGTTTTATGCACAATCACAGTCAGAGGAAATTTACCACGGAACTTTTACCAAGTTGCATCTGATTTAGATAATACTAACAGTTTCATCTCCTGTTATGTGTCAATACAAGAAACGTGATATTATGTTAGCCAAATATTGATCAGTACAGACACCGTTATCTTGGTTAACTTTGTGATGTAATAAATAAAGCAATTTTCTTTAAAATCTCGAAAAACCCGAATTGACACCAGGTTCTCGGAACTAGAAATAGGCAATCTATATAAGCTTTTTTGCCATCAACATGTTCCTCTTACAAAGCAGAGTACTTTAAATTAGAAGTTTCTTCAATGAAAGTCATCTTAATTCAATTTGTATATAACCACATAATCTTAAGCTAACTTAATGAAAATGTAATCTGTAGGATTAATCTAGTTGGCATTGAATTGGCATCAAAATGGCAGTTTGAAAGATGACTTGTACTCTAAAAACTAGTAAGTTTCAAATCTAGTGATGCAATCCATAGAATCATTTTTTATATATATATATCCTCTGTTCGACGTTTTACAGACATAGTATTACACCTTGTAGGTTTACATACAACTTTCTAAAGATCTTTATTTTACACCCACTCTATTTCTCTATATACTTGAGTGTCTTTCCCAGTAATATTTCTGATAGTTTGATATATATTCATATTTTGTTATATCCTCTGTTCGACGTTTCACAGATATATAAAAGTACACCTTGAAGGTTTTCATCCAACTTTCTAAATATCTTTATTTTACTCTCACCCTATTATATATACTTGAGTATCCTTACCAGTAATATATCAAATAGTCGCCTAATATATATTCACGATTGGTAATTTCCTATAACTATGTTTTACGTGTAATAAATATAAGTATTTTGTGCTTCTCATAGATATAGAACAGATTCAAGTACTGAAATGCATTGTAAAACATAATGTACTGTTACATTGCTGTATGCAAGTTTGAACACCGGCATAGGTTGAAATCTTTAATTTATTAAAGAATCTTCAATTTAAAATCATTACCGTACCTGCCAATTATCGTGTTGAACGATAAGTTTAATACAATTTTGAAGATTTCCCGCTCCACTCCTTGCCATATATTACTTATCTTACCAGAAAGATTCAAAAGCAAGAGTTTGTGACTTTTTTATCTTCACATATACCAACCCGATGTGATAGTGTCGTCATATAAAATACTTTCACATATGAAATACTTTCTATTGTTATTATAGTTGTTAAAATGAGCCTAAGTATAGGTTTTTGGAAAATTTAAGAATTGTTACAATTAGTGCTATAAACGCTAACAATTGAAATAAAATAAAATACATTGATTCCTCATAATCTCCAGTTACTAAGATATCTTTATAAATTGTTTGACATTTCTTAACTATAATACCCGCTAACATTTAGTGCATAATGATTCATTGTTGCATTTAATGCATGCGTGCAGTAGTGTAGCGACAAAGTATTAACTTGCGTTAGATCTTAGCATAGCAGAATATTAACATAATACTCGTGGCATAATAATATACTTATTTAACATCACATATATTTTTTTATAACATAATATTATATGAAAGTAACACTATATATTATGATACTTTCCCAGAATAACCAAATGTCCCATATAGATTCTTCCTGTTGGTAAATTGCCACTACTTAATTTCCTAAATTGCTTTTAAAAATTTCTTTTAACTTTTATATATTAGTATCACACTTCACTAATCAAACACTCTTCGCAAAGTCAAAATCGGTAATCTATTTAATTAAAATATCCGTTTTGTAGGTAAAGGTATAGATCAGTTTAAACATTGCAACGAGATTATTACTTATTTTTTAATGAAGTGATATGAGTTGCTTTTTTGTGCTTTGATTTGCAAATATTTCCTTTTGCTAAATGAAGTCGAATTCGTTAGAAACTTTATTGTATCAACTTTCTCATACGTTGGGTGATGACTTGTAAATAATACACAAATTATTGACTTTAACATTATTTTCTGTGATAATCGAAAAGCAATCATGTCTTCGCTAACCAGAGAGCTACCTACTAGTATACAAGAACCGTACAAGAACTGTTTATTTGCAACATACTATTGAATGGTTTTAAAGTTGCTGTTGAATAAAAGCCGTACACGGATATGATTTTATTTCAAACAAAACCTCGTGAAGTTCATGCTTTGTAAAATGGTCCATAAATGATGTAGTAATTGAAATTTTTTTCAAAGGTGAGTATTTATTTGAATACACTCATAAATGAGTGGTTTTTAATTTACTTGACAGTCAACCGAAACGATCAATTACAAAGAAGAAATAACTAAATGTAACAATCTTTCATATGCTTTTCAACTGTTGCTTGATTGAATATGTCAATGAACCAAATATCCACCATTTTTTTTATTATAGGCTCAAACACAGAAATTTGTATCAGATTTGAGACAAATTTTGTTCCAATTGAACATATACATTTCATTCTATACTCATTTATGTACTTCTAATTCTTATTGCAGTCTCAAACATTTATATAGAAATCTTTTTTTCCTGATACATCAGTTCGGACAGCTCGTACTTTGTAGGATTTTTCCGACCCAGTTCCGGCTTCAGTTTGATTGTCAAACCTTGTAAAGACAAAGCAAGCTAATATTTATATCACCAACAACATTGTCCATAACAATAAATGTTTAACTTTAAAAATATTTATCATAGCTTCAATTTAAAATATAGCTGGCTGATGGAAGCAAAATAACGCTGCGGCATACTGACCAGAAAGGAATTTACCAAATTTAATTCATAATGATAATATTTATTTTAAATTTTATTTTAAAATATTCTGCTAAAATTATATTGTCGACTATCTCTAATACCATGTAACATATAAGTGATGACCAAACTGACAATTGTTAATAATATAGCAAATCACAGATAACAATTAAGTTAAATGCGATGTGTAGTTTTAATATCAGTGAGACGACCTTTTATTCTTTACATTTCTAACAACATTATATTTAAAATTATGAATTAAACATAGATTCTTCTTGATTATCAGGAATCAATAACATGTAGTCTAAATAATTGCTAACATTTTAAAGAGTCAGTTTCACATGTGTCCAAAACGGTTCGTACAACCCTAACAATACTTAGAAAAAGTTAACGCTAAAGTCAATTTGTTTGTAATTTACTTCATTCAAGGTACAACAACAAGTTATCTCGCTCTTCTTAATTAATATTACTTGGAACAATTTCAATGTCGCTTTAATGTTTTTCATAGCGAAAGGCCGTCAAACCTTTTATAAGTCTTATCAGAACTAGTTTCAGATGTGTTCAAAACGGTTCGTACAACCCTAACAATACTTACGAAAACCTTTAAGCTGAAGTATACATGTTTGTTTTAGTTTACTATATTCTAGATACGATAACAAGATACCTCGCTCTTTATATTCCATATTACTGCATTTGTTCTTTAAATGTCTTTTTAAATGTTTTCATAACGCGGAGCAAACAATTCCGTGTTTTTGTACTGTATGTAAACATTGAAACAAAAGATAATAAAAGGATGCTAAAGCTCACTTTTGTAACCCGTCTCAAACAGGAAAATACGTGCGTGTTTATAATGGCAATATACATCATAATAAACGATTCGTCATAAGTTAAAAGACGACAGGCAGTAAAGATATGAATATAATATTTACTCGAAGCCAGTCGATATCCGTCTGTCTTAACCATAATTTTTTAACTGCAATTAGATACTTTTGTTGATTTACAGTGAGTAGAATAGACAAAGGGTTGGGGTTGGCAAGGTACGTAATCAAATCCAGTGACAGAGAACAAACGCTCGACACGAAGCTAATGAGTTATATTCAGAATTTAAAATAATCGGGGAAATGTAAAGTACATATAGCAATCTTTTAATTAGCAATTAATCTTATTTTCGTTAGATAAATTACATTATGACTGAAATTAATGGCGTTTGTAGCATTTGTTAAAAGCAATGCCGAAATCCGCTTTAACTTTGAATTTCTTTCGCCTTCTTGATATTTTTCAACTTTTGTTCCTGTGTGAATTTATGAGCCGAAGCTATAATCCATAGACCAAGTATGAATTTTTAAATTGACTTTTAGACTTGTTTCCTTGCAAGTCGCCCACCCCCACCCCCTTCCATACAAACACACACACCTTCCAACCCGTGCCAAATGCATATTAACCTCGCCATTAACAAGTATTGGACGTTTATGATTGTCGAAGTACGCTGCTAACATGTTTTTTCTTTATTTCTGTATACGTCTTACGTTGTATTTATTTTGTTTATCTTTTCGACAGATCGCCTTTAATTCTAACCATGATGTAACGAGGGGAATAGACAATGGTAAGATAGCAAAAATATATTTATTTCATAATTATCTTTACTCTACGGCTTATTTTTGGGGGAAGGTGATACTGTGAGATCTAAAAAGAAAATCTCGAAAGCCCGAACATTTTACGTAAACAAATGTAAAACAGCTTGTATATTTGACTTTCATATTAAATGTTTTGAGGTAACTTGAATGTAGCATCTTGCAATATTGGTTATGAACCTGTAAAAAGTAGAAACTTTGATCATTGCTTTCGTTGGTCGATTGCCATTTCCTGTCAAAAAAGGGCCTGGTATTTTCTAAAGTAGATACACACCTGTCAATGGTGAATCTATTCCCGGGAATATTTGAGGCATTATTATGTTATCTTTTTTGTTTTACCTGCTTCTAACATGAAAATCAGTTTAATATTATATCTAGTAATAAATTCAATAACTCAATGCGCTGACTAAAATTTCAGAACTATTCTTAGAAAGACGAACAGTGTTACAAGTTCTTCAAAATGCATGCAGTCCTATAATTAGTCCGTTATAAAAACACTGTGTTTTATCAACCTTTCAGACGCGTCGTTTTTCTTTTACCAACATCCCGATTACCTAAGAGATTGCTGGGATATGCAGGCACGATGTACATCCAATACCTCTAGTGGTGTCTTCTTGATCAAACCAGATGGTTATTGGGAACCGTTTCAGGTTTACTGCGACAATCCAGTCAATTCCAAAGGTTGGACGGTAAGTTTGATTTTACGTACTAATAGTTTGAGAAGTCCTCCTATAATCATTAAACTCAATCTTGTGTGGTTTTTCTAATGGTTAAAGCAACATTTAAGAAAGCTATGAGCCCGAAAGTATATTGTTGCATTTTTTTCCCGGTGACCCCTTTTATATCAGCTAGTGTGGGCTTGATACATATACCTTTGGGCTATGTAGACAATGTACTTCATTATTATCCAGTCTATTAACTACCATGCGTCCACTTTTTCAGTGATCATATAAGGTTGGAAGTGTATACTAGAGATGAACTTCAGGGTGGAAGAGAAAGCTGTCGTTACTCTTATTGATGGGGCGAGTGAACATAAGTTGCGACAATATGTATACTTGGAGTTAGAAATTCTTTTAACTGCTGTGACTTTTTATAGTGGTAGATATATATATATATATATATATATATATATATATATATATATATATATATATATATATATATATATAATTTCACCGAAGAAGAGAGGGTAACAGCAAATGTGGTTTCGCATTTAAAGCAGACGTCGCTACGCCTCTGAGGTAACATCTGGGAACCGCGATAGGAAAAGCAAATAATATTAAGTAGGAATCTATACTTTGACATTTGTATCTCAATAACAAGTGATAAAAATCGTTTTGTCTTCCCATAGATTATACAGCGTCGCTTCGACGGGGCCATTGATTTTAACCGAGATTGGGACAGTTACAAGTCTGGCTTTGGCTTCCTAAATCAGGAATTTTGGCTTGGTAATGAGAAACTATCTTTCTTGACGAATCAGAAAAGATATGAAATTATGATTGAGATGACCACAGCAAGTGGCTCCGTAATTGAAATTTCTTACGACGATTTTCGCATAAGTGACAATTTGGGAAACTACAGCATAGTTCACCTTGGAAAATATTCTGCCTCAACTGGTGAGTTCAATGTTTTCACTTGAAATTATTTCTTATTTTTCTTTTAAAAGATCCAATACTGATTTCTGTAAATTTGCTGGATATTTTCTCGTCTTCTTTAGAACGCCCATATACTCAATAATACAATTAAATAAATTTTAAAAAATGAATTCGGTGGTAGTTTATGACTGTGTCTAGCAACAGCAGTGATTTGAACATGTTTTTATATTAAAATCCCTACAAATGAGTTCCATTTTGATAATATTAACATAAAATAGTGTATTTTTACTTTTTGAATGGATGGGTAATATACCTGCCTTTACTCAAATAAGTACATTCTTTAATCTAACAAGCAAGTGTAGTACAACGTGCAGACCGTTTTCGTTATAATTTTTCTGACCAGTTTTTCGGAATGTTGTATTTTCGCAGATGTCATAACATGGTGTCAACACAACATGATCATTGAAAACTGTGAAAACGCCTGCCAGAGAACATGTGAAACCCCAGGAGATTGCCAGGAAGATAGCTGTGTTAGAAGCAACGGATGTGTCTGTCCACATGGATTCTTGATGAATGGATCTGATTGTGTACCCCAAGAACAGTGTGGATGTTATGTATCAGACGATCGAACAGTTATACCAGTAAGTTTACAAAACCATAAGCTAAAACATGTAAAAATGTAAAACAATAATGTGATCGACAACTCTCACATGCTTCGTTCGATTGTATGAATGACAACTGCCGTCTCTCTTTGACGAACTCCGTTAATATCCTCACGGTATCACCGGCGAATGGTACGGACACATTAAGCGCAGAGATTTCGTCAAACGCGGGTTGGGGAAATGTTGCATTTTTTATTTATGAACCTTCAAAAGCAGGAGTAACCAACTGTAGCTAACGTTTCTATTATAACACTTAATTTGTATACAGGAAGGTGGTTTTTACGTGACATCTGGATGCAGAAGAAAGGGTGTTTGTACCAACGGTCAGATCGACTGGGAGGAAGACTATGCTTGCAGTCCCAACGCGGTTTGTGACATCAGGAACGATATAAGGCAATGCTTTTGTGATGAGAGTTACATAGGAGATGGCCAAATATGCAACGTACCGCCTAAAGATTGTGCGGAAGTTTACGATGCTGGATCGAGAACTAGCGGTATCTATAAAATAAGACCAACTGGATGGACCGGGTCTGCATTCGATGTCTTCTGTAACATGACAGACGGAGGAGGATGGACGGTAAGTTACCATTTTGTTTGATCCACAAATCTTACGATTCCGAAGGCTTTGTAACGCTGGTCACTCTATTTTGCATTAATATTAAATCCAAAATTACTTAATAAGGTGTTCAATTGACCATCCTAGTCTAAGTTATTTTACTGCACAGGGTACGCCGTACAATACTGGTAAAAATATAAGTAGACCCAGAAGAGTGTAATACAACTCAAGTAATCCATGTAATATGTATTCATGTTCAATGAAACTTTATCGGTACGGAAATGATAATCACTTACAATCCTTCGCATAGAAGGATCATTGCTATGTATCCGACTTAAATATGAGAATTAGAAAGTAAATCTATAAGTATAAGTTGTACCTAATATGTTCGAATATGAACAGGAAGTACTATTAAAAGACAATACTTCAAAAAGACATCACGGGTTACATGTTAATCTTCCCCAATTTCTTTTGTCAGGTGTTCCAGCGTCGACAAGATGGTAGTGTCGACTTCTTCCTGTTGTGGGCCAGCTATAAGGAAGGGTTCGGCAACCTTAGCACTGAATTCTGGATTGGAAATGACAAACTCTATTATTTGACAAACCAAAAGAGATATGAAATCCGAATTGATTTAGTGAATAGAGAGTATAATTCGTACTACGGCAAGTTTGATTTCTTCCGCATCAATGATGAGAGTGATAACTACCGACTATCGGGTCTCGGTACTTACAGTGGAACCGTAGGTTGGTGATGAGTTTTCTGTTTCCATAGTTGTGTATTGCAGCTCGTTTTGCATTCAAAATACGTAAATGATCATATTTAGTTCTATGTCTTTCACGGCTACATGTTATTACCTAAAGCTGACATTTATCACTAGTATACGAACAGAAACAATTAACAACATCATTTATCTACGATGCATTTCGTAATTTATGTTGTCCTATGGAAGCGTTCCTGTTAGGTGCTGTATGTTTTGCTTTTAGGTAAACCCATGTGTACCGTCTGTTCGAGATTTAAATAACAAAACATATTCCTTTAAGTTTCATGTATGTTGTAACACAGATAAGACTCAAACTGCATAACTGACCAAAATATCCCTTTGATGACCTAGAATAACAGTGGAATGCTGCATGAAATTGGCTTCAGTTCGTATACAACGTGACCCCCTGCATACTGTGTTGTACCAAAGTACAATGCAACAATACAATAATGATCAATGTACACGTAAAACATATAATACATAAACAAGACTATACAATTTGGAATGTCCTATATATCCGAAGAACAAATTACAGTTCAAACTAGTTTCACCAGATGGAATTATTTGTGACATCTTATTCAGGATATTACGGTACAAGCAAATTAAAGGGATGGGAGTGTTGCCTTCTCATAATATATTCCAATGAGTAAATACCTCAGAATTATATTGCAAAAATTAGCAAGCTTCTTCTAAGAATTATTTATTGTTAAACGGTTCATTCATTTTAAGTAATCCTTTAGCCAATGTTGAACCTATAATAACAAACTGTAGCAAAATGATTTATGTTACTTTGTAAAAAGTGGTGACAATATTAGTTAATATTAATATAATTGGGCACTGGTAACAATAATAGAAAATATTAATATTATTGGGCTGAAACAGTCCTAAACAAGTAATAGGATTAATGCAACGATTATTCTCCAATAATTTGTAAACTGTATTCCTCTGCTTTACCGACATTTAGTTAGGAAATGATAAACACATATCAGTGTTTACTCATAAGTGTTTGTTTTATGTGTTTATATTAACTTTGTGTTTCTCATTTCTCAGATGAGAGGAGCAGCCCGGGTGGAGACTTCTTGCGTTATCACCTGAACCACGAGTTCAGTACACGAGACAGAGACAACGATGCTTATAGTTATAACTGTGCCGATTATTATCGCGCCGGATGGTGGTACAATAAATGCCATTATTCAAACTTGAACGGTGACTACAACGCTTATTTAGACAGTTATTCAGGCATTGCTTGTTATTACATACCTGGACCAAATTATAACATCAAATACAGCGAGATGAAGATACGTCCTGTGTAGCTGTTCACACATCGTATGTTATTTGAAGATATATTCTATATATCAACGTGATTTTACGAGAAGGACTTTAGCAATAACATGTCGGTCCGTAAATACCAATACAATTACCACGAAAGTATCGAATAAACTAATGATACTAATATTTAACACATTAGGATGGTCTTGTTTATCAACAAGTTATCACGATAATATATCGAATTTAAATGACCTAATCGTACTTTATGCTTGTACGAGTCAATAAAGTTCACACCAGTTACAAATGCTCCAAGCAGTTTTATGATCACTTTCTCTTGAAAATATTTATTCCGTAATGTCTTTAGACGCTGTTGTGTTCTGACCTTCTTCAAAGATGTCCACTCTATATGCGAAACTTACTATCTCTTCCCAGCGGGTAATATTACCCTCTTAGCGAAGAAAAATTAATGAAAAGGAGGTTAAGGACTTTGTTAGCATAAGTGTGCTCATTGGATGAAACGTTATGTCATACATGATTAGAAAAGTGTGTCCACGCATTCCCACAAGAGTGGAAAAGTGTGTCAACGCATTTCCATAATAGTAGAAAAGTGTGTCCACGCATTCCCACAAGAGTGGAAAAGTGTTCACGCATTCCCATAAAGGTGGATAAGTGTCCACCCATTCCCAACAACATCCAAGAGCGTGGAGAGTCATGCTGGATCCCAGTGACAATAAGGTTTCCTGTTTAAAGTCTTCATTTTCCTTAAGCATGTTATGAAAGGAGAATACAGTACTTTTTTATACTGTCAATCCCATGGGCACGTAATCTGAAAGCAGAACCGGGGAAAAGAGCCCCCTGAACCACCCTCTCGTCGGACCTGACAACACCTTAACCTACTCCCTCACCATAGTTATTCAATTAACGTTACTATCTTTGACAAATGGTAGTACATGAAAAAGGTCGGGTCTTCAAAAAGTAGCAAGATAAATAACATATTTCTTTTTAAGGTTTGTTAATGAATGATGTCTCTGTTCGCGGTACTATAACAGCACTAATTGAGCCTACTGAATTCAGTGGCAATATTTCAATAAAAATCGCATGAATTACTTGGTAATTTGATGAAAAATTCGATATCACGCTTGTTGTAACTGACACCTTTTCTAGTTTTATTATTATTTGTTATTCTCTATGGCTACTTCAAAACTGCACAGGAAAGAAGCAACCGGGAATTGAAAACAATTATACTCCTCGATACACACAACAATGAGCTCAACAGAGATCTCTCTTTTATGAGTTTTACAAGTTCAGCCCCAGAGACAGAGACAACGATGCTTTAAAATGATAAATGTGCCGATCAATACCGCGCAAATGGAAAGCCATTTTAACATTTATTTAATAATTACTGATATCTCTAATTTATTTTCGGATATCTCGAACTCATTTCCATTTGCATAAGATCTTCAACATAAAAAAATACCAACTACCTAGCTAGTCAGTATATAAGTTGGAGCGCAGCATAAACAAATGCTGAATAATTCGAGCACTATGATGTTGGACCACAATCACAGAAGTCCATGTAACATCCAATGCGAACGCACCAATTGGCTAGTAGAAGCATTTATACATGAAAATATGTACAACTGCGTCTGGTTACGCCTAGTGCTAAAAGCTAATTTTGAACATTGTTGTGTTGACCAGTGGTTTAAACTCACAGAAAGTTGCCACCACGACTCATATATGTGCAATTGCACACTACGAGTACACAACAACAACAAATCCCCACTACGAGTATACAACACTCATAATAAGTAACATGATAAACAAAACAAGATATCATGTAGCTAACCAGAGCATATGATAGTATACAGGAGTTGTTCATAGGGTAGTTCCGTGGTAGCTATATATAGTAGTAATGACGCATTTGTAAGGCCGGTTTCAATCGAATATTTTTTCGCCATCGATAAATGTAACTGAAGTATTTGTGTTACTAACAACTTCCGCGCACGATATATTTATACAAGGTGTTGTTCACATTTTATTATGGTGTTGTTTACTCACAGTGTATGAACTAGTCTAAAGGTAAAATATGAATCTGTGTTGGCAATATAATCGTGTGGGTTCACACTCAACGTTTTTAGTTAACCAAAAAGCCTCGATAAGTAATGACTTCTAACTGGAAACCGTGCACCATCACATTTGATGAAAAATTGTTAAGGTTACCAAAACTTGTGTTTTGATTACTAATTGGAACCGATCAACCAAGTGAATATTCTGGAATAATCTGTTACAAGGTATATTCTTTTCTGGCAGTCATATTGCGGGATTCTACAAATTTCTTTTGGAAACTAACATATCTAGCTTTTGTATTTCTTTTGTACCGGAAAACTATCAAAATTAAAGTTTCTATGTATATACTTAGCAAAGCATGTTAGCTAAAGAATAAAGATCAACTCTCCAGATAACTTCCATTTCACGACCGGTTTCGTTTTTTGGGGACTCATCAGACGAAAGTAGGAATCAAACCCCCGGTTCTTGTGTCACAGAAAGAAGTCGGTATTACTCGACCTCAGTGATTCTACTGGTATGTGAATGCGTATAAACTGGCTTTGTATAATAGTGTTCAGAGTGCACCCTTGTGCTTTGAATCTGACATTGAACACATACTTACCACTTTTTGCAGGCAAACTAAGACGTCATTATGATTTATTTCTGGAGCGTTGATATTTGTTAATTTAATATATATCTGTTTTACAGTGGCGTTACCAGAATATTTCACCTGGGGGCTGAGGGGGGGGGGGCAAACAATTCGAGTGGAATTCGAGTTTGGTAGAATGAGTGATTATTTTAAGTACTTTCAATATGCCCCAATCTCAAACACTTGAAACGACATGGTAACGGTAATATTAATGTTTCTTTGCCCAAATTGAACAGTTTATTCCTGAGTTCCATCCGCTAACTTGTTGAATGGAGAGGGGAGGGTGGGTTAATGACAAACACCTTTCATTAACGGTAATTAGAGGGGAAAAAATAAAATTAGGATGAGTTAGATGTATTAACAGAACGCTTATAACTAATATTAAGTATATATCAACAACCACGCATGGAACAACTTTATGTGTAACGTAACAACTAAAAACGTAAAATGGCGTCGTTCGGCAATACCCAGCCCCTTGAGGGCAATGCCAAACGGAGGTCAATGTAAAAACTAAGAGATCTTTTCATAAACAACATATCTACTTATATCCAGTGAAAGTGAAACCATAATGACGCCATACTGTCGGCAAAGATCATATGTTTTGAAGGCTCATATGAGCCTCGGTTGTCAACAATTAAAAGTACTGGATGGACTTTCTTTTGATGCAACACTCTCATGCATGAAGTGTGTCATCCATCTAACAAACAACTGTGAGTTAATCCAACCGGTTTTGGATGTGACACCAATTGATCCCAGGGGGCTTCCTGGCATCAGCAACGCATTCATGTTGACTCTTTTGAAGACAAACATTGGCGGAATGTAGTTCCCAGTGGCGCTCACATACCAATACCGTGGTCATCTCGCCCTTCTCCCCGCTCACAATTTTTCCAACCTGTTTCTTTCCATTTTTCTGCAAATATCTTCTGAGGTTTCTGAACGAATCATAGCCCCGTCCCATCACAGTCGGAATGTATAGCCTAGTGGTTAACGCCGGCGTCTCAAAGTCATGAGATCCCCGGTTCGATTCCCCGCCGACAGCAATGTGTGTCGTCTGGCAAGGGTGTTGTTCAATAACAACTTCCCGACATGGACGTTAAATGGATGTGTGCCGAGAGATTGGCTTCGGTCAGCTTGCGAGTCTATAAGCCTGCATGGCTTCTTTCGCGAGTTCCTGCTTGCGGGAAGATCACATATACATACATACATATAACACTTACCTATTATTTGCCTGTTTTCGAGATGAAGCAGAGATTTTGTCCGAATTGCGTGTTGGTTGTATTCATCGACCGAGTAGCTAGTGTGAAGTGTAAGATGAATAGCGCCGTCTACCATCAGTGACGAGTTATGACGGTGTTCGCCATTGCCCCGCGTTTGGGAATACCTCTCGCTCCCCTATTCCAACTACAAGTATGAACTTGATATATTTTAGAGAAAGGCAAAAGCGTAGCCAAGATTTGATCTAAGGGGAGGGGGTGGGCCGGAACTTTAGCGATCTGCATTGCCTCCAGGGGCCCGTCATAGGGCCCCTGGTGGGGTCCAGTGGCGAAGCCTCTGTAAGCTATACGATAAGGTGGACTTGAGAGGCTCCAGAGCTTCAAATTTAACCCAATCGGCTTTTATTTTAGCCATTAACAATTATATTTAAACGTTCAAATTACTGGATATGTTTAGCCTAAGTTTGATTCGATGGGTAGAATTATTCAAGTAGGTAAAAAAATATTCAAAATAGAAGCTAATACTAGGGTGAACTAGATAGTCAAATCCGTGGTACGAAACAAAAAATACACGGTGTGATACCAATTTGAAGTTTACAGCCTATAGCAGGGTTGCCAGTTTTTGTGTAACACAATCGGTTAAATTTAGAGAATTTACCGACCAAATCGAGTGAAGAAAGGCCGAAAACATGTGTGTGTGCGATTTCTGCCCCTTTTCGATATGGTGACTCTGTGTAGGCTGTCGGCACAGATACCTTATCACAAGTGTGAGGGACAAAAGGCTTTAATATACTGCTACGCCTATGAAATTTATTTTTAGTCATAAATGGGAATGATATATTCCAATTTCCACACTTCTGAAACTATGGGGGGGGGGGGATCCGCCTATTGCCCCCTGGTTACGCGCTCACGGTCACTACACACCTAGCTGATAATCCTGTGTGCTCTGTTCTCATACATAAATGTATCGTTCACACTTTGTCTACAAAATTCTATGTATTTCTTTATAATTGGATGATTTCTTTTTTTCAAAAATTTACCGAATCAAATGGAGAATTGAAATTTAAGTTAAAAAAGTCGAAAATGCTATAGAGATAGGATTTTGATAATTGGGCTCAGTTTGCGTCCTGGCGATGACAGAAAGTTATATAAATGATAGGATATTATTTAACTTGAGTCGCAAATGGCTATTCTTAATTTGCGATTTCCCGTCAATTACGGATTAACGTCAACCACCAGAGGTTGAGAGATATACATTTCAGAGTTCCTAGCATATTTTTTTGGACAATTCTGACGATCTTATGATTTATGCTGAACAAGAAATTGGCGATTGCAGTTAAGTATACGTGTAGCCTATACATTATCTGGGTTGTTGCAAAGAACAACTAGTATGTTACAAGTGAACATCAACATGTCCCAAATCGACGTTGATAAGTTGATATGTTAGATTTTAACGTGCTGATAATTTTCCTGACGTTCTCTCACCAAAGAAATGATTAGTGCCTACTACCAAAAGATATGGTAACCTTGTCCTCAACAATCGGGAAGACTAACACTCGAAACATTTTTAATACTTTTTAGCCAGCTGTTACCCTTCTAGAAAATTCAACAGTTCCTATACTGTCACAGGAAAAGAAAGTTGTCAACAAATCTCTTTGCACAATATCTTACACAAGTGTCCACTAAGTATTGCTCTTTATCTCCTCCACCCATTCCTCGCAACTCACATAGAACATGGCAAGGTCGTTGCCTTAAACCACCTCATCTAGCTAGGCAAACTTTCTTGTGTTCTTCAATTAATGAATTGTGGTATAACAGTTCCCAAACTAGAAATCCCAGTCTCCGTAAGGCATCTCGGACACAGAATGTATGGAGGGACATATTCTTGGTATGTCAAGTATCACACTCTTTATAAACCATGTTAGCTCATGTGACATTTTGTTTTCTGATAAAATATCCAAAAGACACTAGTCTGAACAGATCCCTGCTCTGAAGTTCTGAGCATATTTTAAAACGTAACTAAATACATGTTGTATACAACCTTTGTGATTGTTTACGTGCCCGAATGATACAGCTAATACCCTGAAATGAAAATGAGATTGGGAAACTTTCCTGAGGTACGCTTTGGAGAAGCCTATAGGGCGATAAGTATGGTGAATACCTTCTTGCAGACTGTATCAATGTACTGTCCTGACTGTTTTAGAGCAGGTCATAGGTGTTACGAACTTGCCACAAGTCTTCAAAGGAGGCAAACATTCAAATTAATCATTAAATAACGTTGAATAACGATAATAATATATGCAATCGAAAGAGGGAACGACTACAGCGGGAGTTTGATGAAATATGTTTCCAGTGCATTAAGAGAGTAATACAGCAATAAGAGAGAAAATAGTAAAGTTTCAAAACGACCGCTTCTGAAAAGATAACCGCATTCCCTAAATAAGTGTTACTCATTGTAATCACAACATTCACTGTGCGCAACTTGGGGTAAATTTATCAAATATTAAGAGAGGAGTGGTAATCTGTTGTGAATTTCAAAAATGCCTTCTTATGACCTCAAATGACCGTGAAAATGCCCGCGAACATTTAATTCAGAAATGCCTCCTTTAAACTGCAGTGCACTTTCACCAAATTCAAAATTCTATGATGCTAACGATAAGCGAATGAGAACATTTAAGCACTGCGGAAACTGTATTCCTGGCACCCTTGTTGCCAATTATTGAGTGGCCATTCTGGCCAGTGACCCTTCCTAAGTGTGTGGTAACATTTGGAAATAATTACCAGCATATATTTTAATTTTCAGTGTACTCGAGACAAAAGTGCAATGGATGATCCAGAATGGTGGAAGAAAAATCCATGTCCGCAACACCCAGACTGGGGTCTCCATGATATCTCCGACCTTGACCATGCGAAACTGAAACTTCACATTGACCAAGATGAAAATGCTGAAAGGGAGATGCCAATCGAGGTGAATATCTATCGAGCCGCTCTCGAGTACCTAGACGGGAAAGGAACTCTATTTAATCGGTCGCGAGACAGTCCTACCGAGGCTCTAGATTTCTTACAGCAAGCCGAGGACATGGTCACTTCAGGCGAGTCGGAAGAAGCGATAACTGGATACGGCGTAGTTATTAACACATTTCGCATGTGGTTACGACCTGATTCGTCGGTTGAGGCAACGTTGAAGGAGTTGGAAGAAAAGAAAACACAATTCCCTCAGTACGTCGCTTACGTGACTATTGTTCATGCATATATACTTTCACGGTTAGGGCCAAGATGGAGAAAAAAAGCCATAAGTTTGTATGAAGATGCACTACGTGATTTCCCTGAAAAACCCCAATGGTTATTTGGTTTAGCACTGATGATTGGAAGGGAGGCCCGTCAACAGCGTGGAGTTAGAGGTTGGAGTTGTCCTTTACCTGAAGATATTAGGGATCTTTTTGAGAAGGAAAAAGATAACTTGGAGCAAGTGTTAACGATCGATTCACAATACCATCTTGCAAGAGCATATTATGGTCAAATATTGTTTAACTTGAACAGTGATTCTCGTGAACAAGCAGAACGTGAAATTGAAAAGGCTTTACATTCGGATCCTACAAATAGCAAAATCCGTATTTTAGCAGCTAAATTCTATAAGCTAAATGCCCCATTTCCAAAAGCAAAAAATATGTTGAAGGAACTGATCAAAGACGTAAACCTTGCAGAGGTTCATTCTCAGTTAGGTTTTCTCTACCGTTCTCAATCATATGAAAAAGCCCCGATGGAGAATCGTTTCGTGTTTTATCGAAAGGCACTGAAATGTTTTAAGAGAGCACAGAAGTTAGATTGTTGTCATTATCCTGCTTTAATAGGAATTGGTGAAATGCAGGCAAACTTGGGTAATACTCATGAAGCACGTAAGATATTCGACGATCTGTTTATGAGTGATTTTAAAGACAAGCCTCATCAAGAATCCAACGAGTACAGAGCTCTTAAATCAGCTATCAAGCTTAAGATCTTTTCGTCTCTTGAACACAGTACTTTCTCTCACAGGATCATTCAACTTGCCGTTGGCTTAACAGCTGATGGCGATCATATCATAACAGTCCCGCCTTCCTCTCTCGATAAGACTAACCATCGATGTCTTACTACTTTAGCGAAATATAGCACGCGAAGTGGTGGAGATTCAAACGTGACTTGTCAAGCAAAACTTAAGTTTGCGAACGCAAATATGTTGCTAGGGAAAATTGATGAAGCACAAACAGAATATGAAAAGTTGTATGACGACAGTACCTCTAAAGGTGAACCTCCACAAGTCGAGGTAATTTTTGGTCGAGGAAAGTGCTATTTGAGAAGTGGAATTCAGTCAAATGGAAGTGATTGCGAAGCATGGGCAACTGTCATCCAAATGGCAGAAGAGTTAAATGCCAGAAATTCAAGCATCCTCTCGGATGAATTATATGCAGATGTTTATTTGGCTAAGGCAAAGTTTATCACTGGAGGTGAATCTGCGGAACTACTAAAGCGGGCAATTCAAAAGGACAGCCTAGAGGCGTGTTATATGTACATATCTCGGCAAGAACTGCAAGAAAACTTCTTCAACGACATCAACATCCCTGAAACACTAGAGGAGGTCAAGAGGGTTTGCAGCGTTGGAAAACCATTGCACACTAAGTTCACTGTTAAACTTGTTAATGGTTCGAGATTTGTCCATAACTTGACAGCTAAGAAAAACTTTATTCAAACAGCAGTTGACAGAGTAGTCAACTATGACATTAACATTACACAAGCCATAGAATACCCGAGACTCCAAACAGTTCTGGCCCATCTGAGAGATTTACGCGAATGCCGTATGAAGTATGAACTGGAACTCCGTCGAAGTAGAGAAAACAACAAGTGGGGAAAAGAGTATGAGAAAAGATTCTTTGATGTTGTAAAACATGTGCAGTCACTTCTAGATAAGTGCATATCAGCATGTCAGGTAAGGCTGATTACAGTAACTGAGCATAAAGGCTTTAGACCAGAAGTAAGATCAGTTTTTCGCAAAAGAAACCTACTCAGTCTGCAATGTTTGCATTAATCCTAATGGGAGCAGAACAGGGCGGACTGTGTCTTAAAACCGGAGCGGGCATTTTCCACCTCGACCGGCACTCATTGATATGCTACTTACATAGTGATGGCCGTCCTGGGGAGGGGTCTAAGGGGAGGGGGTGTCCCCCTCGCCCTTGTGATTTTTTTGAAGTTAAGGTATGCACAATGGTGCTATATTTCTCAATTTATAGGTTACTATAATCCTTTAAAAATGACTCAAAAATAATTTTCCAGAAGCAACACTTGATTAAACTGAGGAAAATTAAAAACGTAAACAAAAAAGACAAAATATATATTTTAAGACTGGGTTTTATTTAGTTTCACAAGCATTTTGTGACAGCATGCTTGACGAAAACCTAAATAAAATCCATTAACACGGACGGTAGGGAGGGAGAGAGGGAGGGATCAGCTACAGTGATTCTACTGGTGTGGATGTGAATTATATGCTTTCTATTTTTGTTTTTAACTATACTGACAGGGCCTCGTGGTGACTAATCCACCTCGAAATTCGTCGTTTAAAGTAGTATTTGACTGCACAGACGGGAAAGTCGATAAGAAACAGTGTACTGAGGACCTGAAACCATGGGCAAGAAAGCAAGTCAAATTGCCCGAATACCTACTGGGGGAGATCGCTAAGGTACTTTAATACTAACTTGAAAACTCAGATTACATTTTTTACGTGAAGGAAGTTTTAGTAAATGTCAACTGCAGAAGTGCACTGAAACATATAGGCATTTGTATTTGGTATTACACAGAGCTTTGCAATGACAAAACAATACTTTATGTTATTTCTTCGGTGATATCCGTAACTAAAGATGGCGATTGTGTGGGTGTCTGTGTTTGCTTCAAGATACGATATCTCCAAATTGAAAACGTGAAAAATTGTGATGCGCAGTACACGCATGCACGATACAATATAGACTAAGCATACTGTTTCCTTTTGAATGTAAATCAAAATTAGAAACCACTATTTCTTGAAATGTGAAAACCATGTAAACACAATCTCAAGAGGAAGATGTCATAATAGATCCCATATTTTGAATGTGGATGTATCACATCGAGTACGAACTTGGTATTCTGATGTCAAATATTAAAAGAAAGAAGCATGACATTTGCTTACAAAGGTGACAGTTCATATGAAGTCACCCGATGTCAGATTTAAATAAACAGTTAAAACACAATGTCTCTCCTGGAGGGACGCTTTGATCAATCTCATATTTGGTATTTTGATATTCTAAATATTAACAGAACTTGGAAGCATGGCATTTGAATGTGTAGAGAATAAGGCCAAGACTCCGCACTGCAAGTCCCAAATCGTTGAAAACGTTGTCTTCTCAGGAATATTATAAGGTACTGAAATGCTTCAATAATTTGACAGCATATGACAGAGTTATATTGAGACAGTCCATTTTATTTTTTATTTTAGATTCAACCAATGTACGACAAGAAAAATATGTGGCTGAGGGCAATTCAGGAATTAGGAAACTGGCATAAGCACAGTAACGCACGTTGCGACATAGGGGAGACATTTATCATCAAAGTCGATTCGGATCCGAAATTTGCTACTCTAAAAACTGACGACATTGTCAAAGACAGCTGCAAAGGTGTGGTGAGTCTGGTAGTGGATTTACTTAAAACTTGTTGCGAGAAGTCCTCGGAAGCTGCAGCAGTTGCTGGAGCTCCATAGGTTATCCGGAAAGCAGTACAACGTGTTTGCAACATAACATATTTCCCGTGTATATATATATATATATATATATATATATATATATATATACAAATTGAATGTGTAGCAAGTGGTAAGACAGATATACAGTTAATCAATAAAGAATAACACACCAGTGTGATTTTCTTTATTGATTTACTTTATATATATATATATATATATATATATATATATATATATATATATATATATATATGTATATATATATATATATGTATATATATATATATACGTATATATATATATATATATATATATATATATATATATATATATATATATATATATATATAGCATTACTTTACTACATTAACGTAAGAGCCGACTGAAATGTGATACATTAATATATTATTCCAGTGAAGCATTGTAAAGTAATAATCTCTAATTGAATATTTCAATGTTGGAAGAAAAACACTTTTGTCAGTAACAACCATATATATATATATATATATATATATATATATATATATATATATATATATATATATATATATATATATATATATATATATATATATATAGGCTATATATAGGCTATATATAGGCTATATATAGGCTATATATATATATATATTTATATATATATATTTATATATATATATATATATATATATTTATATATATATATATATATATATATATATATATATATATAAATATATATATATATATATATATATTTATATATATATATATATATATATATATTTATATATATATAGTCACACATATTTACGATCTCAATAATAACTTTACTTTGTCCTGACATTTTCATCATTTAACAATATCCACATAATCACTAATCAGACACTTATTGACCATTTCTTTTAATATAACTAGTATAAATAATAGTATTCTAATTTCTTGCAGCAAAGCACCCTCATAAGCCACACATCCCACCTCCACCCCTACCACACCTACTAGTCCATAATAATGGTGTTGCAAGACATTTAAGATTGGGGGAACATAAATATGAGAGCCACTTTGGGAGAGGGGGCGCAGAATAATAGTAATTTGAGTACGGTCAATTAGGGGAGCCGCCATAAGACCCCTGATGGGTCTCAAGAGATAAAAGCCTCAGAACCTTTGCTGTTTCCAGAACTTCGTGGTCATCTTCAAATCAAGAGCGTTTGTATACACGTAAGGAGTTGTGCACCTTCCTGCCTACTGCATTTGACAATGACAAATTCCATTTGGGGCACCAAGCGAAGGGAGCAAGGAAAACTGTTTTGCCTGAGGGGGGTGGTGGTAGGGCTTGGTCTTGCTATTGTTATCCCTTCACATCATATCACTTTTCCCCCCATTTTTCACATAATTGAAAAATATTAAAAGTTTGATGCGTTTTGAATAATAATATCACTGCACAATGTCCTTTAGAATGTGTTTTGTCATGTAGTAGCATATAAAGCCGGTGACAATACCATTTACTTAAATTCGGATTTATTTCATTTAGCCATAGTACATTAGAAACGTATGCTTTATTGCGCTTAATGCGTATAGTTACACGATGACAGGCAGTTCATTGTATTTTCTGTCTACTTACGAAACTAGGTTTTCTCGTATTCTATATATATCACAACAATGACGTCACTATATATATGAGGAACAGCGCAGTGGATTGGAATGGTTATCATAAAAATCTCTTCACTTTAAATGGACTGTCATACACACTTCAATTAGGTTTTCATTCATTACGAACACTGATTAAACATAATAGTATATACTCTGTTATTTGAAATGTCATCGGAAATGGTGATAACAGACGGAGAACTTGGTGTGATGAAAGACCCGAAAGCTAAGAATGGTCTGTTTACAAGCAGAAAGGTATGTACGGTACTATGCCTGCACCAGGCACTGCTTAAATTGTAACTGCGTAATATAACATATAGGCCTACAATCGGAGTCTATGTATATAGCCACACCTACTTTATTACAAATTGTCTATTTTGTCTAATTTATGGATGTACATATGTTATTATGTAATCGGAGTTACGTATCAATTGAGCTAGGAAGTTAGTACTAATGTTTAGGCTACTAATTAGAAGAAATACCTTACATAGCCCTACGCTATTGTGTATTGCCGATGATGTAAACAATTCCGTAGTTAGTTAAAGCAGCATTTTGCGTTGGGTCGCTTTTTTCCACTTTTTTAATATGTGCATCGATTTTTTCACATGTAGCAATCATAAAACAGCAATCTAAGATACCATCCAAGTTTCACCCTGCCAAGAGCGTTAATTAGCGAGTAATTAACGATTTATGTCGATAAATGAGAAGAGTGTCCTCGACAAATTTCACAGTTAAAATTAATCGCATACAATTCCGCCAAACCCACTAGTTTGAATTCAACCAATCAGAGATGCAGGTTTAGTTATGAGCCGTTGCTAAAAATAGATTCAAGACTTCGCGTTGGTTGTACCAGGGAGTTGTTATGCAACTCCCTGGTACAACTGCCATATAGACTGTACACAAATCAAGCGTGGTGTTATATTACGTATCTGTCAATGACGTTCGTAGTGTTTAAATATTCATATTATGGGCGAGGTTTATTGGGTTCCCAACGGAAAATATCTTGGAGAACAACAAAGTTGAAAGTTGCAATTTTTTCGACTTTTATGCCACCATTTGAAGTAAAATATAAATAGATTAGCTAGTTATGTATGTCGTTATGGCAAAGTGGAATCAGTGAGGTTGAGAAAAATCATAGAAAAGGACGCAAAATGCTGCTTTAACACAGGCAACGGCATATAGGCAACAGTTTATTGAATGTGAGTTCGTATCTTAATGTTAAGTCGAGTGGCAGTCTCAATGACATCACAACATGCGTGCGGAGGAGGATGGGGGCGGGGGCGTGGTGGTGTAAAGACCGGAGTGTACTAGGAGGATAAGTAGCATAACTCTCTGTGCAAGTGCGTACCCTGTTAAGGGTGCTTCAGCACTCAAAAGTACAGTGTAACACAATAGGCGACATCGTGCATACTGCTGTGAATATAACTGGTACCATGCCACCTCCCCACCCCCAGCCTCCCCCTTGCTGTAAATATTATTGATGCAATGCTACCACATGTCAATTCGTAATTCATAAGTAATTCATAAGGGTAAATGGCAAATGTTTGCAAAATGTTATTACATGAAATAACCTAATGTCAGCAACGGACCATATGATCCGTATAGGACTTATGACGAAGTCACTTGAATATTTCAAACTGCATCATCAAACAACAGCAAAATAATTGACGTATTTTTTTAACGGTGTAGATATAAATTAATATACCCTCATGTATATGCTCATTTCAATGTAACGACAAGTTACCAGTAAACTACGTTCCATGTAGCTGTGAGTCTTACCTATATACAATAACTTGGGTAATGATGAACACAGCGTTTACTCACATATTTTGTCTATTGACTTAAAAATTTTAGTCATTTCACAGATGAGAGAAGTAACCCAGATGTGTTATTCTTGTATTATCACCTAACTAACGAGTTCAGCACCAGAGACAGAGACAACGATGCTTTAAATGATAACTGTGCCGATCAATACCGCGCAAATGGAAAGCCATTTTAACATTTATTCAATAATTACAGATATCTCGAATTCATTTTCGGATATCTCGAACTCATTTCCAGATATCTCGAATTCGTTTCAAGATATTAATATTTAAAACGTATTTGAGATATCAGAAATTGACTTCGAGATATTAAGAATTCGATTTAGAGATATCCAAAATGTACGGTAAGTAGAGATATCAAGACTTCGCACAATGGTTGCAAGTTGTGGTATACACTAAATTGATAGCAAACATGATACCCCTATCAAATAGTACATTGCGAAGCAACAGTTTTGTCCAAGCTGATTTCCGAATCCGCCACTATGTGTTTTAACCCATATTGTTACTGTCACATGTGAGTAAATATCATCAACTTTTAAGCTGTAGTGATATTTATGGTAATATTTGCATAAGATCTTCAATATAAAAAAATATATACAAAGTACGTAGCAAGACAGTATATAAGTTGGGGCGCAGTATAGACAAAATGCTGAATAAATCGAGCACTATGATGATGGACCACAATCCCAGAGGTCCATGTAACATTCAATAGTAACGCACCAATGAACGAGTGGAAACATGAAAATTTTTACAACTGCGTCTGGTTATTTCTATACGTCCAGTGTTAAAATCTAAATTTGAACATGGTCCTGTTGACCAGTGGTTCAAGCCATGTAGGTAAATATGTGCAATTGCCACTACGAGCACACAACACCCATAATAAGTAACATAAAAACCACAACAAGATATGATGTAGCTAACCAGAGCATACGATATTATACAGGAGTTGCTCAATAGGGTAGTTCCATGGTAGCTATAACTAGTAGTAATGACGCAGGTGTAAAGCCGGTTTCAATCCAATATTTGATCGCCGTCGATATATGTAAATGAACTATTTATGTTGCCAACAACTTTAACGAACGCACTATTTAAACAAGGCGTTGTCGATCAAAACTTATGATCGTGTTGTTTACTCACAGTGCATGAACTAGTCTAAAGGTTAAAATATGAATGTGTTGACAATATAATCGTGTTTTTTCACTATCAACGTGTTTAGTTTACTCTAAAAGCCTCGGCAGGTAATGACTTTTGAATGGAAACCGTGCACCATCACATTGTATTAAAATTATTACTAATTGGAACTGATAAACCAAGTGGATATTCTGGAATGTTCTGTTACAAAGGTATATTATTTTCTTGCAGTCATATTGCGGGATTTTACATATGACTTTTGAGAACTAACATGTCTAGCTTTTGTCTTTTTTGTTTCTACCGAAAACTATAAAAAAAAAAAAAGTTCCTATATTCTTAGCAGAGTATGCTAGCTAAAGAATACAGATCAACGCTCCAGACAACTTCCATTTCACGACCGGTTTCATCATTTTGGGACTCATCAGACGAAAGTAGGAATCCAACCCCGGATCTTGTGTTACGGAAAGAAGTCAGTATATATTACTCGACCGCATTGTTTATACTGGTATGTGGATGCGTATAAACTGGCTTTGTATATTATTTACAGAATGCTATCCTTGTGCTTTTGAATCTGACACTGAACACAGAATTATCCCTTTTTGTCGGCAAACTAAGCCGTAATTATGAGTTTTTCACGAGTGTTGATATTTGTTAATTTAATATATATATGTATCTGTTTTAAGGTGGCGTAACCAGATTTTTACACCTGGGGGCTGAGGGGGTAAACCAGTGGAAGGCAAGTTTCGCTCGAGACCAGTTCGATCATTTTAGGTATTTTCCAATATGCCCCAATCACAAACACTTGAAACGGCATGGTAACGGTAATATGAATGTTTAATAATAGTATCCAATAAGCGATGATTTCAGCCATGTGAAATTATATTTAAATGTTCAAATTACTGGATATGTTTAGCCTAATTTTGATTCGATGGGTAGAAATTATTCAAGTATGTAAAACGTTACTCAAAATAGAAGCTACTTCTAGGGTGGTCTAGCTATTCAAATCCGTGGTACTTCCGTAGCAACAACTACAAAACAAACAATATTGTGGTGACACAGTATGATACCAACTTGAAGTTTACAGCTTCTAACAGGGTTGCCAGTTTGTGTAACACAATCGGTTAAATTTAGAGAATTTACCGGCCAAATCGAGTGAAGAAAGGCCAAAAACATGTTTGTACGATTTCTGCCCCTGTATACGTAGCATAGGAATTTGTAGATTTTCATTCCTTTTTCGATATGGTGATTCTGTGTTGTCTGCCGGCGTAGATACATTTTCACAAGTGTGGGTGACAAAAGGCCTAAATATACAGCTATGCCTATGAAATATATTTTTAGTCATAAATGGGAATAAGATATTCCAATATCCACACTGCTGAAAATATGGGGAGGGGGATCCGCCCATTGCCCCCTGGTTACGCGCTAAATCCTGTGTGCTCTATCCTCATAAATAAATGTATCGTGCACACTTTGTCTATAAAAAGTCTATGTATTTCTTTATAATTGGATGATTTTTTTTAATTTACCGAATCAAACGGAGAATTGAAATTTAACTTAAAAAAGTCGAAAATGCTATAGAGATAGGATTTTGATAATTTGGCTCAGTTCGCGTCCTGGCGATGACAGAAAGCAAACTGAAAGGATAATATTTAACTTGAGACGCAATTGGCTATTCTTAGTATGAGAATTCCCGTCAATTACGGATTAACGTTAACCGCGAGAGGTTGAGAGATATACATTTCAGAGTTCCTAGCATATTTTTGGACAATTCTGACGATCTTATGATTTATGCTGAACAAGAAATTGGCGATTGCAGTTAAGTATACGTGTAGCCTATACATTATCTGGGTTGTTACAAGTGAACATCAACATGTCCCAATCGACGTTAATATGTTGATATGTTGATATGTTAGACTTTAACGTGCTGATGATTTTTCCTGACGAACTTTCACTCTAACAAATGATTAGTGCCTACTACCAAATACATATGGTACACTTGTCCTCAACAATCGGAAAACCTAACACTCGAAACATTTGTAATACTCTTCAGCCAGTTGCCACCCTTCTAGAAAATGCAACATTTCCTATTGTTACAGAAAAAGAAAGTAGACACAAATCTCTTTGCACAATATCTTACACAAGTGTCCACTAAGTATTGCTCTTTATCTCCTCCACCCATTCCTCGCAACTCACATAGAACATGGCAAGGTCGTTGCCTTAAACCACCTCATCTAGCTAGGCAAACTTTATTGTGTTCTTCAGTTAATGAATGTTATGTTGTTATGTTATGGTATGTTGTGTTATAACAGTTCCCAAACTAGAAATCCCAGTCTCCGTAAGGCATCTCGGACACAGAATGTATGGAGGGACATATTCTTGGTATGTCAAGTATCACACTCTTTATAAACCATGTTAGCTCATGTGACATTTTGTTTTCTGATAAAATATCCAAAAGACACTAGTCTGAACAGATCCCTGCTCTGAAGTTCTGAGCATATTTTAAAACGTAACTAAATACATGTTGTATACAACCTTTGTGATTGTTTACGTGCCCGAATGATACAGCTAATACCCTGAAATGAAAGTGAGATTGGTAAACTATCCTGAGGTACGCTTTGGAGAAGCCTATAGGGCGATAAGTATGGTGAAAACCTTCTTGCACACTATATCAATGTACTGTCCTGAGTGTTTTAGAGCAGGGCATGGGTATTACAAACTTGCCACAAGTCTTCAAAGGAGGCAAACATTCAAATTAATCATTTAATAACGTTGAATAACGATAATAATATATGCAATCGAAAGAGGGAACGAATAAAGCGGGAATTTGATGAAATATGTTTCCAGTGCATTAAGAGAGTAATAAAGCAATAAGAGAGAAAATAGTAAAGCTTCAAAACGACCGCTTCAGAAAAGATAACCGCATTCCCTAACAAGGTTTACTTATTGTAATCACAACATTCACTGTGCGCAACCTGGGGTAAATTAATCAAATATTGAGAGAGGAGTGGTAATGTGAATTTAATGTGAATTTCAAAAATGCCTTCTTATGACCTCAAATGCCCGCGAACATTTAATCCAGAAGTGCTTCCTATAAACTGCAGTGCACTTTCACCAAATCAAAATTCTATGATGCTAACGATAAGCGAATGAGAACATTTAGGCACTGCGGAAACTGCATTCCTGGCATCCTTGTTGCCAATTATTTAGTGGCCATTCTGGCCAGTGACCCTTCCTAAGTGTGTGGTAACATTTGGAAATAATTACCAGTATATATTTTAATTTTCAGTGTACTCGAGACAAAAGTGCAATGGATGATCCAGAATGGTGGAAGAAAAATCCAAGTCCGCAACACCCAGACTGGGGTCTCCAGGATATCTCCGACCTTGACCATGCGAAACTGAAACTTCACATTGACCAAGATGAAAATGCTGAAAGGGAGATGCCAATCGAGGTGAATATCTATCGAGCCGCTCTCGAGTACCTAGACGGGAAAGGAACTCTATTTAATCGGTCGCGAGACAGTCCTACCAAGGCTCTAGATTTCTTACAGCAAGCCGAGGACATGGTCACTTCAGGCGAGTCGGAAGAAGCGATAACTGGATACGGCGTAGTTATTAACACATTTCGCATGTGGTTACGACCTGATTCGTCGGTTGAGGCAACGTTGAAGGAGTTGGAAGAAAAGAAAACACAATTCCCTCAGTACGTCGCTTACGTGACTATTGTTCATGCATATATACTTTCACGGTTAGGGCCAAGATGGAGAAAAAATATGGAACGCGAAAAGGACCACAACATATGATGATGTAAATGATGATCTAATTTTATACGATCATGTACTAAAAACTTACGATCATGTACTAAACATATACGATGATGTACTAAAAAACTAAGATGTACATCAAAACACATACGATGATGTACTAAAAAACTAAGATGTACATCAAAACATATACGATGATGTACTAAAAAACTAAGATGTACATCAAAACATATACGATGATGTACTAAAAACGTAAGATGTACATCAAAACATATACGATCATGTACTGAAAACTTGTGATGATGATGAAAAAGCGGAAGTTACAAAAAAGTGGCGTATGAATATCCATTTTTGTCGTTTGAATACGCGTATGAATATTCATATATGGGGCGGTGCTTATATTGGATGAATACACGGGGTCGCTATTATTTTGCTCCCTGGTACGAAGGTTAGTCGCAACGTACGTAGTCATATACTTTCGTTGAAATAATAATACATGTAATGTTAGGGATAGCCTAGCTTAAGTATGTGTATAGGCCTGCCTTACTTAGCCTACGCGGGATTTTTAAAATAAAACAATATACTACTAGTACTACTAGCTATAAGAAATGGATTCCCAAGATGCTACAGAAAAACGTTACATTTTTTGTTTACATGATTTAACGTTACTTCTCATTATCGATGAGAGAAACTGAGAACGAACCTCTGCCTCCACTATTATTACTACAGTGTCTAGTTTAGCCTAGGCCAGTAGTAGGGCCTATACTAAGTCTGTAGTTCTAGTATAGGGTACTTAGCCTACTATTTACTAGCACTACCAAGGCCAGTAAGGCTAAACGCTCTTACTTTTCTTACTCTTTCTTCACAGTCATAGTCTTATCAAATTGCAACAAGTCTATGTTCTTGATACAGTGCTAACTCACGTTCACGCATAGATACTTTACACTAGACTTTACAAGGCATGGGCTATGAATGATGGCAGTGATTTCGTATGCTGTAGCCTAAATCATGAGGCCTATGTTCAGGCGGTTCCCGTTAGTTTCCTGCCCTAAATAACGTTAGTTTCCTCCCCTAAAAACGTTTCTTACCTCCTAAATCATGGGGAGGAAATTATCATTTTGCCAGGGACGAAGTTGATGAAAGCATATTGGCTAGGCTATGTGGAAAGAATAAATTTAGTAGGCCTAGGTCCTAAGTGCAATAACTGTAGGAATTTCTTTTCCTCTCTACCTTTACTACAAATATCTCTTCCCATACAGCCTAGCCAATTTGCCTCCCATGAAAAGTGTTTCTTTCATTGAAATCGTTATTTTCTCTCCTAAATCTAAAATTACAGTTACTTCAGTACCTAACTCTTTCTACGTAGCCTAGCCAAATGTCTTCTTGCTTGAATTTCTCCCCTGAGAAACATTACTTTCCTCCCTGATAGTTTATTTTTGTGATTCTACTTTCAGGTTTACAAGAAATTCTCAAAGTCTGCAGGCAGATGGACCTGTGTTCCTGTTATGGAAAAGAATAGTAACAAGCACATTCCGCAACTGATGAAGGACATATTTAGACGGAGGCTTGATGATGTCAATTCTCAACTAGGAGGTGTTGTTCTTGCCGAGGATGATCCAAGGCACATCTCTGGTACAATTCGCCCGAGCCAACCTCCATCAGCTTCTTTTATAGCATCTTGCAAGTCATCAGAGCAGGATGGGACCAAGCTCTACTTTGTAATGAGTCTAATCTATTAGTCTTCCTTGCATCAGCAAGTGATATCATTTTTTTCTTTGGTGGGGGGGGGGGGATGGAAATGTTGCACAGCTTGTTGCAAGCCATCAGAGCAGGATGGGGCCTAGTTCTACTTTGTAATAAGTCAAATCTATAAATCTTCCTCGCTTCAGCAAGTAACATTATTTGGGGGTGGGGTAGATTGGAGTGATTGAAACCTGCATGTCTCCTACAACTTTGCAGTAATTTAAAAAGAAGTAGGGGTGGGGGGGGGGGCCTCTTTTCTCAAAGTCATCAGTCATGCCAATTGATATAAAACATAATGCATGTACTAGTTTGGAATCAGATTTGGACTCGAAGAACTATTCCTTGTTTTAAATTTTTGTTGTTGTAAAGATCAGCAGACTTAATCTAAGCACATTCATCAATAAAAAAGGAGCAGTTAATTGAACTTGTTATGTGTATTGAAGCTTATTAATGTCCATGTTTCAGAATAAATTAGCACATTAAATTGGAAGATTTTGCAGATTGAAGTAAGAACAGCAGTGAAAGAAACTGTGTATATTCAAAGCTCTGAACCGTTAAGTCAAAGAACACAGACAAATAGAGAAAACCATGATTACGTCTTTCACAAAAAGAAAATGTAATATTAATAACATGTCTAAAATCTTACTTATCTTAGATCATAGTGGAAACAAGTCTATATTTGGCAAGGAATACAACTGATCAAGAAATACAGAACTGAATTACAAGTGAATGATAAAGTCAAGGAAATACAGGCTATCTTTGACCCAAGATAACTTTGACCTATGGAAAACAATAGCAATCAAATACTCTCCAAGGGCTACTTATTAAAATGTAACAGTAAACCAACTTCTCTTCTTGAGATATGGCATTAGCACTAATGGTCGTAAGCATAACAATGGGATTATCTACCCACCGAGTGTTATCAACATTTGCCAAGAAACCAACTTTCACTTCTTGGGATATAAACTATTGTCCTCAAAATGACCTTCATGATTAACAAAATGTATTACCTACTCACCAAGGGCCACCTATATAGCAAGTTTGAAGTTCAACCAACTTTCACTTCTTGATATTGTTTATAAGGTTTCAAGAGCTGAACATTTGTTGACCTAAAATGACCTTTTACCTCCATGAAAAACAATAGGGTTCATCTACTTACCAAGTGCTATCTACATAGCAAGTTGGATGTCCAACCAACTAACACTTTTTGAGATACTGTTTTTACACAGATTTCAAATGTTGACCTCAAATGACCTTTGAACTCGATGAAAAATATTAAGGATCAATTAGGAACAATAAAGACTACATATACCAAGTTTGAATTCAAGCAACTTGTACTTCTTGAGATGTTGTGTGTACATATATCAAAAAAGAGTGCCGGATGGGTTTCAAGCAGTTGCATTACCAGTTGTCGAGGCTGTTGAACATCTACATTACCAACCATTGCCTAAGAAGAAAAGTGAAGAAAAAAGAGTATCATTTATTTTGGTAAGTTACAATATCATTGCTTTTGATGATAGACGGCACTGATTGATTATGTCGCTTTGGGTGTTTAATATACATGTGATATAAGAAGATAGACTTAAAATATATTGTTTGAAAACTACACCAAGTACTACGAAGTGCTCTGTTTTTCAAAACTTGCTTTCAGACAAACTGTGTTTTGCTTCCAAAAAGGATTAGCAAATATAACCCTTTGATAATTGATGTCACTGTAAAATAACTATTTTCAGTATCACAATCTAGCCAGCTACTTATGTTGCTAGTATTCTATAATTGAGCAGGCCATTCTGTTATTACACCTGGCGCGTATCCGGGGGGGGGGCGTTGGGGGCGCGCGCCCCCCGAGTAAGAAAAAATGGAGAGAAAAAAAAGAGAAGAAGAAGGGAAAAAGAGGGGAAAAAAGAGGAGGAAGAAGAGGATGGAAGGAAGGGAAAGAAAAATAAGAAAGAGAAAAAGGAGGGAACAGAAGAGAACTTATAAAAGTGTGCTATGAAAGCAACTGTGGCTGGTCTTGAACTCGACCGAGTCGTCGGGAAACATGACGCATTTTGGTATTAGCCCAGGATCTATATGCAAACTGCGCACTAGACATAATTTATGTCCTTCGATGCAACACTGTCATGCAGAGATAAAATGTTGTACAACGCGAACTGAATGCTAATCGTTACCCCACCCCTAGAACCGTAACTCATACGATGAATCTAAAAATAAAAAATAAAAATTTCGCATGCGATTTGAGAATTATGAATATCATGTAGCGGATCCAAAGGTGTATCATTGCCGGCGGGGGGGGGGGGGGGGGTGGACGCACACATCACTTCTTGAGATTGTTCCCACCTGCATGAAAACACGCGCCCCACAACCGTACGCCCACCCCTCTAATCGCTTCCCGATGAGTTACGAAACCAGACCCATCGTATACAAAAGTATACTTGGATTATTTGTCCCCTGATTTTTTTCTGCAGATGGCCAGTATTTCCCCAAACTAAATTTCTAAGCCATTAGATCTAAAACTTAAGGAGGTTTGGGAGCATCATTGGGTCTGAGAAGTGTTATTTCCGGTGATCTGGGAGGTATATTTGCCAAAATTTTCTTGTACGCTACGCGCGAACCCATGGTCGCGCTCCGCTTAGATAATATCAGAGAACAGACACGCGTCCACACCATTATCCAAGAATGATATGTGCCCATGCACCAAAAAATTAACTGTGTCTGATTTTTCGAAATTTCCCTGACCAACATTCCTAACACATTCTTCCCTCTTCTCGTGCAATTTTGACCGGTCTGTAGGGGTTGAAGGAGGTTTTTCTGTATTGGCTGTCCATAGATGAAATTTTGTGCAACATTGGTATGTTTTAAAGTGAATTTATTTCACAAGAAGTGTGAATTTTCAAATTCTGAACGAATAATGGGCTTAAAACCTTGAAAAGTAGGGCTGACGGGTATTGTGGGCCGCGACGTAGAATCACCTACAAAAGCAATGATCCACAGGAGATGCGATGAGGTCGAACATGATGTGTGACTGGTGAAAATCTTCAAGAAGGTTATGGATGGATAAATAATATTGGGAAAATACTTGGTTTACTCAGGCAAAAGTGAACATCTAGTTGGTCATTTTCAAGCCCGATATGTGCCATTTCCGGTGATCTGGGGGGTGTCAAAACCAGAAATTTTCTTGTACGCTGCGCGCCAACCGATGGTGGCGCTCCGCTTAGATAGTCATTCGCGCCCCCCGGGTTAGAAAATCCTGGATATGTCCTGTACACTGAGTTTAATGTTTAAAGAATTACCAGCTGTTACTTTGCACCAAATCCCACAATTATGCATATTGAAACGTACCCTTATATTTCCCATTCGCTCCTGTTGGTGTTCTTCTACCTGCCTCCTAGCTGCAGCTGCTGTTAGCCGGGTTGTCCCTTTGTCTGGTGTTATACCTGAGGTAACCTCTCCGTCCTCTACTTTTGCCAGCCCTCCATGGTGTTTCCTCACCAGATGGTTGCTAAGAAGGTAGCAAAAGGTTACAAATTATAAACGTGTCTTTGGATCAGCTGCTAAAATTTATTGCTCTCATTTACTGGTGACATATGACTACATGCTATATATCACTTTCATGGAATGGTTGTACACTTTACTATAACATTTATAGAACAGCAGACATTGCATGTTGCCCTAGGTTTCAGTTTCCCGACCTGTTAGTTCCTCCCCTGAAAATGTTAGTTTCCTCTCCTAAAAACGTTACTTTCCTCCCCAACATCAAGGTAGTAAAGTATGGCAATCAGGTTAGGAAACTAATGTGCTTGTTGAATGAAACTTAAAAAAAAAGGTTACTTACTACACACACATAATCATAAAACTCGCCTAAATCATCAATTGCAATTACTACAGTTTTGCAAAGCACTTGCTACAAAGCACTACCTAAATCTCCACATGGCCTAGCCAGTATGCCTTATTGCATTCCCTTATGGGAAACGTTACTTTGCTCTCCTGAAAAACGTTATTTTCTCCCATGTTGTTAGAGGAGGAAGCTAACGTTTTTCAAGGGAGGAAACTAACGGATCCGGAAACTAACGGCCTCCATTGCGCTACACTCATCATAGCTACATTGCTTTTAGTGCACAATTCACAGCGTGTACATAACGTTATTCAGGCCTAACCAGTGTAAGTCACACACTAATAGGTCTGATTGTACTACAGTAACTACCCTATGTAACACCGAGTAGAGTGATACAATATCGTTCTAGAGAATGTTACGTACCGATCGAGTTCTTGCTGGTTCAATGACTTTCTCTCTTATGTATCCTTGCTACAAAGCAGGTTTTATTTTCACGGAGCGACGAATTTTCTTGGGTTTTTAGGGCATCGTATGCAATGAGATATGCCGTAACTGTCCCTTCGCGCAATATGTATCTCCTCAGCTGATTTTTGTTTACTGTTTACCTTGCTATTCAAAGTACCTTTTCCGTTATACATATTCACAAGGTTGCATGATTGGGAGGAGTCTATCGAAGTCAAAGTTTCAAAATACGAAAACCAGAAAATGTCATATTTTTGCACTTCGGGAATAGTTTGAGTTGAAACTTTACAGTAAGCTTAGTTTACGTCATTGGTATAGTATCCTAGTATTGGAAAATCTCGAGAATCAACGCAAATTGCTGCTTTAATGTGCTTTGCCTTTAATACTATTTGTTACTTAGTGTACATTCGTACGCACATGTAGTATACGTTCCAAACGTACGTACGTTCAAATGCCAAAACAATTTTCGCGGTCTGCTAAATATTCATACACATAGCTATTAAGTATTATTACAGCCAATCCTCAGTGAATATCACACACTTCAAATTAATAATATAGTATGCTACCGGTACCCGTTGATTACAAAGTACCGTACCCCTAGGAATATCAAAGTTGATATCGAAGCCCCGCCCCTAGTGGTTCTTAATAAGTTTATACTGAATATTCATACGCGTATGCAGACGCCACATATGAATATACATACGCGTATGCAGACGCCACTTTTTTTGAACATCACTTTATCAGTACATGATCGTATTTGTTTTGATGTACATCGTACGATTGTAGTACATGATCGTATACTTTTAGTACATGATGGTACACTTTTAGTACATGATCGTATATGTTTGGTACATGATCGTAAATTTTTAGTACATGATCGTGTATTTTTAGTACATGATCATAAGTTTTCAGTACATGATCGTATAAAATTAGATCATCATTAACATCATCATATGTTGTGGTCCTTTTCGCGTTCCATAAAAAAAAGCCATAAGTTTGTATGAAGATGCACTACGTGATTTCCCTGAAAAACCCCAATGGTTATTTGGTTTAGCACTGATGATTGGAAGGGAGGCCCGTCAACAGCGTGGAGTTAGAGGTTGGAGTTGTCCTTTACCTGAAGATATTAGGGATCTTTTTGAGAAGGAAAAAGATAACTTGGAGCAAGTGTTAACGATCGATTCACAATACCATCTTGCAAGAGCATATTATGGTCAAGTATTGTTTAACTTGAACAGTGATTCTCGTGAACAAGCAGAACGTGAAATTGAAAAGGCTTTACATTCGGATCCTACAAATAGCAAAATCCGTATTTTAGCAGCTAAATTCTATAAGCTAAATGCCCCATTTCCAAAAGCAAAAAATATGTTGAAGGAACTGATCAAAGACGTAAACCTTGCAGAGGTTCATGCTCAGTTAGGTTTTCTCTACCGTTCTCAATCATATGAAAAAGCCCCGATGGAGAATCGTTTCGTGTTTTATCGAAAGGCACTGAAATGTTTTAAGAGAGCACAAAAGTTAGATTGTTGTCATTATCCTGCTTTGGTAGAAATTGGTGAAATGCAGGCAAACTTGGGTAAAGTTCAAGAAGCACGTAAGATATACGACGATCTGTTTATGAGTGATTTTAAAGACAATCCTCATCAAAAATGGAGCGAGTACAAAGCTCTTAAATCAGCTATTAAGCTTAAGATCTTTAAGCCTATTCAACATATTACTTTCTGTCACAGGATCATTCAACTTGCCGTGGGCTTTACAACTGATGGCGATCATATCATGACAGTCCCGCCTTCCTCTCTCGATAAGACTAACCATCGATGTCTTACTACTTTAGAGAACTATAGCAAACAAAGTGGTGGAGATTCAAACGTGACTTGTCAAGCACAACTTAAGCTTGCGAACGCAAATCTGTTGCTAGGGAAAATTGATGAAGCACGAACACAATATGACAATTTGTATAAACCCCCACCAGTCGAGGTAATTTTTGGTCGAGGGAAGTGTTATGTGAAAACTGGAATTCAGTCAAATGAAAGTGATTGCAAAGCATGGGCAACTGCCATCCAAATGGCAGAAGAGTTAGATGCTAGAAATTCAAGCATCCTCTCGGATGAATTATATGCAGATGTTTATTTGGCTAAGGCAAAGTTTATCACTGGAGGTGAATCTGCGGAACTACTAAAGCGGGCAATTCAAAAGAACAGCCTAGAGGCGTGTTATAGGTACATATTATCGCTGCAAGAACTGCAAACAAACTTCTTCAACGACATCAGCATCCCTGAAACACTACAGGATGTTAAGAGGGTTTGCAGCGTTGGAAAACCATTGCACACTCAGTTCACCGTTGAACTTGATGATGATTCGAAAGTTGTCCCTAACTTGACAACGAAGAAAAACTTTATTCGAACAGCAGTTGACAGAGTAGTCAACTATGACATTAACATTACACAAACCATCGAAAACGAGAGACTCCAAACAGTTGTGGACAAGCTGAGACAGTTACGCGAATGCCGTATGAAGTATGAACTGGAACTCCGTCGAAGTAGAGAAAACAATGAGTGGGGAGAAGAGTATAAGGGAAAATTCCTTGATGTTGTAGAGCAGGCAAAGGGACTTCTAGATAAGTGCATTTCAGCATGCCAGGTAAGGCTGATTTCAGTTACTGAGCAAAAGTAAGATAAGTGATTTGCAAAAGAAACATATTAAAAGGTATGTACTCAGTCTTTCTTACAATCCCCATCATATAAAATATTAAAATCATGTTTGCATTAATCATAACGGGAGCAGAACCATACAACTTCGTTACCCAGCCAATAACCTCCATACGTTTGATGCAACACATGGTAAAATTAACGTTCGCAAGATATTCAGTAGTTAGCGTTCGAAGTACTATTTGGGATTTGTAGTTCACAAATTGCGAAACGAAACGAAACGAAATGAAATGAAATGAAACAAAACGAAATCAAACGAAACGAAATGAAATGTTATATCAAGATATTCAACTTTGGAATATGTTAAACCTCTGTAATATTCCTTTAAGAATGATAATAACGTCGATGTTATTCCATTGTTTTATAAGTTTTAGTAATAACACAACCGCAGCCGCAGAGCATCATTTACCGACGTTCAACACTATGTGTCCTTAACCCTTTGCGAAGCACATCTTAAGCTATGTCATTCGTGTTTTGTGATGTATCTGAGGAATGATATATATATATATTGATGGATGGATGCATGGATGCATGGATGGATGGAGGGAGGGAGGGAGGGAGGGAGGGAGGGAGGGAGGGAGGGAGGGAGGGAGGGAGGGAGGGAGGGAGGGAGGGAGGGAGGGAGGGAGGGAGGGAGGGAGGGAGGGAGGGAGGGAGGGAGGGAGGGAGGGAGGGAGGGAGGGAGGGAGGGAGGGAGGGAGGGAGGGAGGGAGGGAGGGAGGGAGGGAGGGAGGGAGGGAGGGAGGGAGGGAGGGAGGGAGGGAGGGAGGGAGGGAGGGAGGGAGGGAGGGAGGGAGGGAGGGAGGGAGGGAGGGAGGGAGGGAGGGAGGGAGGGAGGGAGGGAGGGAGGGAGGGAGGGAGGGAGGGAGGGAGGGAGGGAGGGAGGGAGGGAGGGAGGGAGGGAGGGAGGGAGGGAGGGAGGGAGGGAGGGAGGGAGGGAGGGAGGGAGGGAGGGAGGGAGGGAGGGATGGATTCTACTGTTGAGCATGCGTATTACATGCTTTCTATTTTTTTAACTCTATATTGACAGGACCTCGTGATGGACAATCCACCTCGATTTTCGTTGTTCCAAGTAGTATTTGATGGCAAAACAGGGAATCTCGATAAGGAAAGGTGTACTAAGGAAGTGACGTCATGGGCAAAAAAGAAAGTCAAATTGCCTGAATACCTACTGGAGAAGATCGCTGAGGTACTTTAATACTAATTTAAAAACTCGGATGTCATTTTTAAGTAAAGGTATTCTTAGTAAAATTCAACTGCAGTAGAACATTAAAACATATAGGTAATAGTATTTGGAGTTTTAAACAGAGTTTTTCAATAACAAAACAATACTTGATGTTATTTCTTCGGTGATATCCGTAACTAAAGATGGGGAATGTTTGTGTGGGCGTGTGTGTATGTGTTTGTGGCGCTTTGCTTCAAGACACGATATCTCCAGAATTGAAAACGTGAACAAATTTGATGCGCAGTACACGCATGCACGATATAAGGTAGACGAAGCATACTGTGTCCTAGTGAAATATAATTTGAAGTCACTATTTGTCGAAATGTGAAAACCATGAAAACATACATCCCAAGAAGGAGATCTCCTATAGATTCCATATTTTGAATGTGGATGTATTATATCGAGTACCAGAAAGAAGCTGATTGTGTAGGTGACAGGTCATTTAAGGTCTCCCGAGGTCAAATTTAGATTAATAATGTAAACAAAATATCTCCTGGAGGGACGCTTGGATCAATCTCATATTTGGTATTTTTTGATAGCCTTTTCTGAATATTAAGATAAAGGAGCATGGCATTGAGTTTGTAGGGAATGAGGCTCCGCACTGTAAGCCCAAAATCGTTGAAAAAGTTCTCTTCCAAGGAATGTTATAAGCATTGTGCCTTCCATAGATATGGAATACCGCCGACGATAAAGTACTCATTACTATACGCACCGTTCTGTATCCATCTTCAACAAATAATATTAAAAACTAGAACTACATTTGCCTGCGATTACGCAGTATTGTAGTGAGCTTGGAGTGCTTGCAGTATTAGGAAGAAATTTTCGGTTGTCCATGGGTTTTTTGGGGGGCGGACAACACACCGGGGAGTAAAGCCATGTAGGTACCTACAAAGTGAGGGCGCTCGTGAGCGCCTTGGCAGGCTCAGAATAAGTTGGCTACGGAACTAGCCTGTGAAACTACAAAAAATGTACAGAAACTATATGAAACTTTAACTTTCAACGTCCAGTTATGAAGGTATCGTTTACTTGGCCAATAATGCCAATACTGTAGCACGCACGCACACTACAATACTGAGACAGTCCATTTTCTTTTTTATTATAGATTCAACCAATGAACGACAAGACAAATATGTGGCTGTGGGCAATTCATAATTTAGAAAACTGGCGTAAGCACAGTGCCGAACGTTGCGATATAGGGGAGACATATACCATAAAAGTTGATTCTGATTCGGAATTTGCTACTCTTAAAACTGAAGACATTGTCAAAGACAGCTGCAAAGGTGTGGTGAACCTGGTAGTGGATTTACTTAACACTTGTTGCGAGAAGTCCTCGGAAGCTTCAACAGTCGCTGGAGACGTGTAGGTTATCCGGAAAGCAGTACAACGTGTTTGTAACATTACATTACATATTTCCCGTAAATATATATATACATACATATATATATATATAAATATATATATATATATATATCTATATATATATATATATATATATATATATATATATATATATATATATATATATATATATGTGCAGGCAAGGAGAAAAACAAACAATCAATTTTGTGACTCGCGTGACAGTAAATCGAGGGTGTTTTCAATCCTCCACTGTTGTCTAATGCCTTGATGTCGAAAAAAAATTGAAGCTATTAAGTGAGCACTATGCTATAGCAAATATAATTAGTCCAAAAATCTGATGATACCTATTAATTCTATGTACAAATCTGCTCAAAATGAAATTTCACTCTATTTTTCATAATTTAGTTACTACGGGAACCATTTGTTATTACCGACCCCATAATCAAACAAATGATTTTTCGAGGTTGAAAAAATATTTTTAGTAAGTACAAGTATTCTATTTATTGGAAACTTGTACAATTTAATGGACAATGACTTTAAATTTATTGGTATGATGTTGACCTTATCATGGAATTGACCATATATATATATATATATATATATATATATATATATATATATATATATATATATATATATATATATATAAATGAAAATCGTAATGCGTCGGAAAATCAAGAACAGTGAAAAAACTTTCAGCCTCCACCGGGATTCGAACCACGGGCCTTCCGCTCTGTACGCGGACACCCTAACCACTAGGCTATGGACGATGATTGTATGTCCAGAGGTTCGAAACCGGTAATATATATATAGGCTCTGTTTGAGCGCATGTGTAGCATCACTTAACTGCATTAACGTAAGAACCGACTGAAATGTGATATATTATTACATTATTCCAGTGAAGCATTGTAAAGTAATAATCTCTAATTGAATATTTCAATGTTGGAAGAAAAACACTTTTGTCAGTAACAACCAGCTGTGTATAAAGTAAAATGTTGCAGTTTCTTTTCCTGTTTTAATTGTGAGTTGTGTACTTTTGTATATTTTTATGTACGTTTGTGTAATGTAATACGATTATGTGATTGTGTTTATTTTATCAACTCTTAATTTCGGATCCAGTTTTAATCCTTTTCTACGACGATTGTATGTTTAATATTGTTGAAAAATGAATTATACAAATGTGCTCAGTGTCCAGGGACTCACTTAATGTTAACATATCAGTGCAGAAACTCTCTACACATTTTGCATGACGTTTGTTTTTAATATAATAGGCCTACATAAATACTTCTCATTTTAACATTCTTTGCTTAAATTCTGCAGTACTATCATTAAATATTTATGCACATTTTACTTGGAAGTGAGTACTTTTTTTTTCCCATTTTTCTTCACTTTTCATTTGTGCAATTTGTGTGCATACATTCAGATACCGATTTAGAACTTGTTCATTGCTATCATATGTTTTTCCTTTTTCTAAAATTCTGAGTTGCAAGGATTTCATTGAATACGGCAATAAGTTAGAATTCCAGTCCAGCTTGGTCAGAGAAATCTGCAAGTCCTCATTTAAGTAGCATTCCAGACTTTAACAATTGAAATGGTGACTATCCTGAACAAAATTAAGACCAAAACGCATTCACTTTTTTCTTAACGTTTATGGCCTAAGAAATATCATCACTTAGCACAACCTTTTTGTCATCTTTTACGTGCAGGCTATGTTCATTGCCAATAGTTCTGTGCATGATTAAGTATACAAATACATACAACATGTATCTGGTTGCTATGGTAATTGAAGAACAAAAGTTGGGCAATAAGTAGTTCTCGCTTTGAGCACTAATTTAAGTAAGGAAAATACATTTTTTGTCATTAGAATTGTTACTATGTGTGGTTGTGTCACATTGGCTAGTAAACTCTGTACATCACATAGTGGTTTAATTTCATACTTAGAATGTGGATACAGCTTAGTGAATACTTGAAAACCTGTTTGTTTTCCATGGCGATCAAAGGTTATCTAGGGTGAAAAGTCTGTAAAACTGGTGAACACTTTAACTTCAAAAGAAATGTTTAGATGAACTAAATACATGGCAAGATCTACCGTAAACAGCACAAGAACGTTATCATTTTGCGGGGGTCAATGTCTGAAAACCGTGTAAACTCGATAATTTCATAATTAAAACCTATATGTGATATGTGAGCTTTATACGCGGTAAGTGGATCCCTTTAAGATCGTTGTTGTTTCCATTGATGCCAAAAGTCCTTCGAGGTTACCATAAGAAAAAGTGTTAAAACTTGTTTACGCAATAATTTTAAAGGTAAAGCGTGGATAAACTTCATGTGTGCATTTCCGTAGTAAGTGCAATGCCCTTTTGGTTATTTCGTATATATAGTTCTAATATCATTTGAGGTTACCAATGGCAAAAGTCTAAAAACCTTGTGAATTGAGAACTTCCAAATATTCAATATTTGATGAACTTTATAAAAAGTGTGTTGGTGCAATTCAGTGATAGCAAGAACGGTATTGCTTTCTGTAGAGGTCAAAATTAATGAGACCTCAAGACAGGTCAAAGTCTTAAAAGCATTGAAGACTCTCCTCAAACGGCGTGCCGCCATCTTTAAAAAGTTGACTATCCGTTGCTTGCAAGTGAAGTTTTTCTCTTGTTGCTACAAAATGCAGACAGTAATGAAACGTGATACCTTGTTGTCTTTAGCTGGACCTGAGATGTCCATCGCTGTATCGTGTCTACAATGTGTTGTGGGTATTGACCGCAGCTGTTATGTACTGACTGTACACTAGTGTATAATTACCGACGGTAGCAAGCTATGTGAGTATTTTCTGGGATCGATTGTGGTGTCGAACACTTCTGTTACACCTCATTCGAAACTAGGTCAGATTACCGGCGTTAGACGTTTCTTTTTGCGCGAGTCTTCACACCCTTTAAACTAAGTCTTACGAAAATTCACTGTGTATAGCCGACTTTATTTGTTTACGCCGCTGGTGGCTTTTCTTGTAACCACTGCGGGGCATGTATAAATGTTTGAGTCTTCTTTCAGATACGGTGGAAGTCCAAATGTAGATTTTCTAATAGTAGTGTAGCTGTGTCAGTTAAGTAGCAAACACCAGGGACTGTTGTTTTCTATCAGTTAAGGCTCGCGTGAGGCGCAACCAATCAAGCTCTGTGTCTTACAAGAGAGATATTTCCATTATTTTAACGCACGTAACTAAGTGACGCACAGAGAGCTCACGTTAACTGAGGGTCTCCGGAAAGTGTTTGCAACTAAAGGCGAATTTAATGTATATACGACCTTTGAAAAAGTAATTGTACGTAGATCATTGAAAAACATATCCGACTTGACTATCTTTTTTTTTTCTTCTTTTTCTTTTTAAGAGCATGAACGTTGTGTAAGTGACATAACTAAGCCCGTAGTTATTATCATTGAGACAGCAGTTTGACAGGTCACGCTTTCTTAGCATTTCTTCATCTAATACGAAATGAGTTTCAAGTTAATTAGACGAATGATCTGTCACTACTTACCGTAATCTTTGTGACGAATTTAGTTGAATCGAAGCTTTAACGTAAAATATATGAGGACAAGGTTGGCTTTACTGTCAACACAGTCTATGTACAGCCCTGTGTTCATCTTATAACCTGTCCCAGAAACAAATCTGAATATTTGGGGAATTGAGTTCTCTCTATTGAAGAGGATTAATCTTTCTGACGTAGGCTGTGTGACTATAATCTAAGTTAAAAGACGTAAGATTGCGTTATTAACGCGATGCATTCGTTTTGCGTTATTGACGCAGTGTCATCATATTGCGTCATTAGTTCAGTTCGTCCAAATTTTGTCGATTATTGTACTGAACTTGTTACGTTAGGCCAAGACTGAATACATATTACTCAGCTAATTGGCTATATGTATTAGTCTGTTTATATTACGTAACGGTCCTTCATTACGCTTGTTCATTGATTCTTTACTTTGTTTGCATTAATTTGTTGAGACAAATCACTTTGAAAATGAGATGGCAAATAAAACCAAAAAAAAAAGGTTCACTAATCAGACACTTAATGACCATTACTTTTAATTTAACTAGTTTAAATAATAGTGTTCCAGTTTCTTGCAGCATAACACCCTCTTAAGCCACACACTCCATCCCTACCAGACCCACCAGTCCATATTAATGGTGTTACAAGACATTTGGGATTGGGGGAACACAAATATGAGAGCCACTTTGGGGGAGGGGGCGCAGAATAATAGTAATTTGAGTACGGTCAATTAAGGGAGCCGCCATAAGACTCCTGATGGGTCTCAAGAGATAAAAGCCTCAGAACCTTTGTTGTTTCCAGAACTTAGTGATCATCTTATTAAAATCAAGACGTAAGGAGTTGTGCATCTTCCTGCCTACTGCATTTGACAATGAGAAATTTCATTTGGGGCACCAAGCAAAGGGAGCACGGAAAACCGTTTTCCCCGGGGGGGGGGGCGGGCGGTTACGCTTGGTGTTGCTGACTGCTGACTGCTGATCCTTCACATCGCATCACTTTTTTCCCCATTTTTTACATAATCGAAAACTATTAAAGGGTTGATACGTATTGAACAACAGTACACTGCACAATGTCCTTTAAAATGTGCGTGAATGTGGTTTGTCATGTAGTAGCAAATAAAACCAGTGACAATATCATTTTTATAAATTCGGATTTATTTCATTTACAAGAGCTATAAGTAACAGAAAAAGCCATAGTACATTATAACGTATAATTGATTGCGCTTACTACGCACGATGACAGGCAGTTCATTGTATTTCATTCAAATTTCGAAACTGGGTATTTTCGTATTCTATATATAGCACAATAATGACTTCACTATATATGAGGAAACGGCGCACTGGATTGGACGGTTTAACATATAAATCTCTTCACTTAAACGTGACTGTCATACACACTTCAATCAGGTTTTCAATCATTACGAACACTGATTAAACATAATAGTATATTCTCTGTTATTTAAAATATCACCTCAAGTTTCGGAAAAGGTGGCAACAGACGGAGAACTTGGTGTGATAAAAGCCCTAATGTTAAGAATGGTCTGCTTGCATTCAGAAAGGTATGTACGGTATTATGTCTGCACCAGGCACTGCTCACATTGTAACTGCGTACTATAACAAGTACAAACTAAGTCTATGTATATAGCTACACCTACAATATTAAAAATTGTCTATTTTGTCTAATTTATGGATTTACATATGTTAATATGTAATCGGAGTTATGTTACAATTGAGTTAGGAAGTTATTACTAATGTTTAGGCTGCTACTTAGAAGAAATACCTTACATAGTCCCACGTTATTGTGTATTGCAGATAATGTAAACAATTCCGTAGTTATAGTTAATACAGGCAACAACCTATAGGCAACAGTTTACTGAATGTGAGTTCGTATCTTAATGTTAAGTCGAGTGGCAGTCTCAATGACATCACAACATGCGTGCGGAGGAGGGGCGCGGTGGTGTAAAGACCGGGGTGCACTAGGAGGATAAGTAGCATAACTCTCTGTGCAAGTGCGTACCCTGTTAAGGGTGCTTCAGCACTCAAAAGTACAGTGTAACACAACAGGCGACATCGTGCTTACTGCTGTGAATATTATTGGTGTAGAGTACACAACATCCATAATAAGTAACATAAAAACCACAACAAGATATGATTTAGTTAATCAGAGTATACGATAGTATACAGGAGTTGCTCAATAGGGTAGTTCCATGGTAGCTATAAATAGTAGTAATGACGCAGGTGTAAGGCCGGTTTCAATCCAATATTTGATCGCCGTCGATTTATGTAAATGAACCCTTTATGTTTCCAACAACTTCAACGCACGCACTATTTAAACAAGGTGTTGGTTGTTTCCAACTTATAATGGTTTAGTTAACCCACAGTGTATGAACTGATTCAATGGGGAATATGAATCTGTGTTGGCAATCTAAACGTGTGTCTTCCCACTCAACGTTTTTAGTTTACTAGTTTACTCTAAAAGCTTCGATAAGTAATGACTTCTAACTGGAAACCATGCACCATCACATTTGATTAAAATTGTAAAGGTTACCAAAACTTGTGTTTTGATTACTAATTGGAACCGATAAACCAAGTGGATATTTTGGAATATTCTGTTGCAAAGGTATATTCTTTCTGGCAGTCACATTGCATGATTCTACATATGACTTTTGGAAACTAACAATTCTAGCTTTTGTATTTTATTTTTGTACCGGAAAACTATAAAAAAAAAAGTTCCTATATACTTAACAAAGCATGCTAGCTAAAGAATAAAGATCAACGCTCCAGACAATTTCCATTAAATGACCGGTTACGTCCATTTTGGGACTCATCAGACGAAAGTAGGAATCGAACCCCGGATCTTGTGTCACGGAAAGAAGTCGGTATTTCACTACCGCATTGATTCTACTGGTATGTGACTGCGTATAAACTGGCTTTGTATTTATTATACAGAATGCAATCTTTTTGCTTTTGAATCTGACACTGAATACAAAATTACCCCTTTTTGTCGGCAAACTAAACTGTAATTATGATTTATTTCAGGAGTGTTGATATTTGTTAATTAAATACATATTTGTTTTACAGTGGCGTAACCAGATTTTTTCACCTGGGGACTGAGGGTCAAACAATTCGAGTAGAAGGCAAGTTTCGCGCGAGACCAGTTCGATCATTTTAGGTTTATAAGCGATGTTAGCTTAGGTGACATTTGGTTTCCGCTAAAATATTCGGAAGTCCCCAGTCGGAACAGATCACTGGTCTGAAGTTCTGAGCAAATTCTAAAACGTAAGTAAAAAGATTTTGTATACAACCTGTGTGATTGTTAACGTGCCCGAATGATACAGCTTATACCCTGAAGTGAAAGTGAGATTTGTAAACTTTCCTGAGGTACGTTTTGGAGAATAGGGCAACAAGTATGGTAAAAACTTTCTCGCGTACTGTATCAATGTACTGTCCTGACTGTTTAAGAGCAGGGCATAGGTGTTCCGAACTTGCCACAAGTCTTCAAAGAAGACAATTATTTAATTAATCATTAAATAACGTTGAATTACGATTGAAAGTGGGTACGACTCCAGCTGGAGTTTGATGAAATATGTTGTCAGTGCATTTAAAGAGTTATACAGCAATGATAGAGAAAATAGTTAAGTTTCAAAATGACTCCTTCAGAAAAGAGACCGCATTCCCTTAACAAGATTTACTCATATTTAATCACAACATTCACTGTCCGCAACTTGAAGTAAATTGATCAAATATTGAGAGAGGAGTGGTATTCTGACCTCAAATGACCGTGAACATTCAATTCAGAAATGGCTTCTTTAATCTACAGTGCACTTTCATCGAATTCAAAATTCTATGATGCTAACGATAAGCTAAAGAGAATATTTAAGCACTGCGGAAAGTGCATTCCTGACATCTTTGTTGCCAAATATTTAGTGGGCACTCTGGCCAGTGGACCCTTCCTAAGTGCGTGATAACAATTACCAGTATATTTTTCAATTTTCAGTGTACTCGAGACAAAAGTGCAATTATGGATGATCCAGAATGGTGGAAGAAAAACCCATGTCCGCTACACCCAGACTGGGGTCTCCAGGATATCTCCGACCTTGATCATGCGAAACTGAAACTTCACATTGACCAAGATGAAAATGCTGAATGGGAGATGCCAATCGAGGTAAATATCTATCGAGCCGCTCTCGAGTACCTAGACGGGAAAGGAACTCTATATAATCGGTCGCGAGACAGTCCTACCGATGCTCTAGTTTTCTTACAGCAAGCCGAGGATATCGTCATTTCAGGCGAGTCGGAAGAAGCGATAACTGGATACAGTGTAGTTATTAACACATTTCGCATGTGGTTACGACGTGATCCTTCAGATGAGGCAACGTTAAAGAAGTTGGAAGAAAAGAAAAGACAGTTCCCTAAGTACAACGCTTTCGTGGCTATTGTTCATGCATATATACTTTCACGGTTAGGGCCAAGATGGAGAAAAAAAGCCATAGGTTTGTATGAAGATGCACTAAGTGATTTCCCTGAAAAACCCCAATGGTTATTTGGTTTAGCACTGATGATTGGAAGGGAGGCCCGTCAACAGCGTGGAATTAGAGGTTGGAGTTGTCCTTTACCTGAAGATATTAGGGATCTTTTTGAGAAGGAAAAAGATAACTTGGAGCAAGTGTTAAAGATCGATGCACAATACCATCTTGCAAGAGCATATTATGGTCAAGTATTGTTCAACTTGAACAGTGATTCTCTACAAGCAGAACGTGAATTTAAAGAGGCTTTACAATCGGATCCTAGTAATTGTAATATCCGTATTTTAGCAGCCAAATTCTATCGGCAAAAGGGCCCATTTTCAAAAGCAGAAAACATGTTGAGGAAAGTGATCAAAGACGTTGACCTAGCAGAGGTTCATGCTCAGTTAGGTTTTCTCTACCGTTCTCAATCATATCACGAAGTCGTGATGAGGAAGTGTTCCGTGTTATATCAAAAGGCACTGGAATGTTTTCAAAATGCAGTAAAGGTAGATAGTTGTCATTATGCTGCTTTAGTAGGAATTGGTGAAATGCAGGCAAAGTTGGGTAATGACAAAGAAGCACGAAAGATATACCACGATCTGTTTATGAGTGATTTTAAAGACAAACCTCATCAAGAATACAGCGAGTACAAAGCTCTTACATCAGCTATCAAGCTTACGATCTTTACGCGTCTTCAATATATTACTTTCTCTCACAGGATCATACAACTTGCCGTGGGTTTAACAACTGGTGGCGAACATATCATGACAGTCCCGCCTTCCTCTCTCGATAAGACTAACCATCGATGTCTTACTACTTTAGAGAAATATAGCACGCGAAGTGGTGGAGATTCAAACGTGACTTGTCAAGCAAAACTTAAGTTTGCGAACGCAAATATGTTGCTAGGGAATATTGATGAAGCACAAACACAATATGAAAAGTTGTATGACGACAGTACCTCGAAAGGTGAACCCCCACAAGTCGAGGTAATTTTTGGTCGAGGAAAGTGTTATCTGAGGAGTGGAATTCAGTCAAATGAAAGTGATTGCGAAGCATGGGCAACTGTAATCCAAATGGCAGAAGAGTTAAATGCTAGAAATTCAAGCATCCTCTCGGATGAATTATATGCAGATGTTTATTTGGCTAAGGCAAAGTTTATCACTGGAGGAGAAACTGCGGAATTACTAAAGCGGGCCATTCAAAAGAACAGCCTAGAGGCGTGTTATATGTACATATCGCGGCAAGAACTTCAAGCAAACTTTTTCAACGACATCAGCATCCCTGAAACACTACAGGAGGTCAATAGGGTTTGTAGCGTTGGAAAACCATTGCACACTCAATTCACTGTTATACTTGATGATGGATCGAAAGTTGTCCATAACTTGACAACAAAGAAAAACTTTATTCAAACAGCAGTTGACAGAGTAGTCAACTATGACATTAACATTACACAAACCATCGAAAACGAGAGACTCCAAACAGTTGTGGACAAGCTGAGACAGTTACGCGAATGCCGTATGAAGTATGAACTGGAGCTCCGTCGAAGTAGAGAAAACAAGGAGTGGGGAAAAGAGTATGATTAAAGGTTCCTTGATGTTGTAGAGCATACAAAGCGACTTCTAGATAAGTGCATTTCAGCATGCCAGGTAAGACTGATTACAGTAACTGAGCAAATAGGGTTTAGACCAGAAGTAAGATAAGTGTTTCGCAAAAGAAACCTTAAAAGGTGTGTACTCAGCCTTTCTTACAATCCCCATTATATGAAAACTTTAAACCATGTTTGCATTAATCATAATGGGACCAGAACCATACAACTTCGTTACCCAGCCAATAACCTTCATGCGTTTGATGCAACAAATGGTAAAATAAACGTTCGCAATGTATTCAGTTTCTTAGCGTTCCAGTTACTACTTGAGATTTGTAGTTTACAAATTGCAAAACGTGACCACGTGTGACTTCCACGTAATCTCCAAGATTTCTCAATCAAAGTCTTTACTTTAAAGGATGACTCCAGGCTACTCAAGAATTATATTCTTGGTATGGGCTTTCATAGTCCAAGGAAGAAAACAATTTGTTGCCAGTAATGTTTTTATGTTTATTTCCAATATTTTATATCAAGATATTCAACTTTAGAATATGTTATATCACGTTGGATGATAGCATCATACTGTACCAAAAGTTAGTCAGAGAATTTCAAAATAATTAACTGCACATCAAAGCAACACTGCTAATATTGTGCATCAACGTAGTTAATGAAACCCAAGGGAGGGAGGGAGGGAGGGAGGGAGGGAGGGAGGGACGGAGGGACGGAGGGACGGAGGGACGGAGGGACGGAGGGACGGAGGGACGGAGAGAGAGAGGGACGGAGGGACGGAGGGAGGGAGGGACGGAGGGACGGAGGGACGGAGGGACGGAGGGACGGAGGGACGGAGGGACGGAGGGACGGAGGGACGGAGGGACGGACGGAGGGACGGACGGAGGGACGGACGGAGGGACGGACGGACGGACGGACGGACGGAGGGACGGACGGACGGACGGACGGACGGACGGACGGACGGACGGACGGACGGACGGACGGACGGACGGAGGGACGGAGGGACGGAGGGACGGAGGGACGGAGGGACGGAGGGACGGAGGGACGGAGGGACGGAGGGACGGACGGAGGGACGGAGGGAGGGAGGGACGGAGGGACGGAGGGACGGAGAGAGAGAGGGACGGAGGGACGGAGGGAGGGAGGGACGGAGGGACGGAGGGACGGACGGACGGAGGGACGGAGGGACGGAGGGACGGAGGGACGGACGGAGGGACGGACGGAGGGACGGACGGAGGGACGGACGGACGGACGGACGGACGGACGGACGGACGGACGGACGGACGGACGGACGGACGGACGGACGGAGGAATCAGCTACAGTGTTTCTACTGTTGAGCATGCATATTATATGATTTCTATTTTTTAACTCTGTATTGACAGGACCTCGTGATGGACAATCCACCTCGATTTTCGTTGTTTCAAGTAGTATTTGATGGCAAAACAGGGAACCTCGATAAGGAAAGGTGTACTAGGGAACTGACGTCATGGGCAAAAAAGAAAGTCAAATTGCCCGAATACCTACTGGACAAGATCGCTGAGGTACTTTAGTACTTACTTTAAAACTCAGATGTCTTTTTAAGTGAAGGAATTTTTAGTAAAATTCAACTTTAGAAGAAAATTTAAAACCTTATTGGCAATTATATTTGGAGTATTACACAGTTTTTCAATGACAAAACAATACTTGATGTTATTTCTTCGGTGATATCCGTAACTAAAGATGGCGAATGTGTGGGTGTGGGCGTATGTATGTGTTTGTGAACCTTTGCTTCAAGACACGATATCTCCAGAATTAAAACGTGAACAAATTTGATGCGCAGTACACGCATGCACGATTTAGGGTAGACGAAGTCTACTGTGTCTTAGTGAAATATAATTTGAAGTCATTATTTGTCGAAATGTGATAGCCATGTAAACATAAATACCAAGAAGGAGATCTCCTATAGATCCCATATTTTAAATGTAGATGTATTATATCGAAAACCAGAAGCTGATTGTGTACTCGACAGGTCATTTAAAGTCACCCGAGGGACGCTTGGACCAATCTCATATTTGGTATTTTTTGATATTCTGAATATTAAAGATAAAGGAGCATGGCATTTAGGTTGTAGGGAATGAGGCCAAGACTCCGCACTGTAAGCCCAACATCGTTGAAAACGTTCTCTTCCAATGAATGTTATAAGCATTGTGTCTTCATAGATATTAGGAAGTATTAGGAAGAAATTTTCGGTTGTCCATGGGTTTTTTTTGGGGGGGGGGGGGCGGACAACACACAGGGGAGTATAGTCATGTAGGTACCTACAATGTGAGGGCGCTTCTGAGCGCCGTGACAGGCTCAGAATAAGCTGGCTACGCAACTAGCCTGTGAAACTACAAATGTACATAAACTATATGAAACTTCAACTTTCAACGTCCAGTTATGAAGGTATCGTTCTCTTGGCCAGTAATGCAAATATTGTAGCACACACGCGCACTACAATACTGAGACAGTCCATGTTCTTTCTTATTTAGATTCAACCAATGTACGACAAGAAAAATATGTGGCTGTGGGCAATTCATCATTTAGAAAATTGGCGTAAGCACAGTGCCGCACGTTGCGACATAGGGGAGACATTTACCATAGAAGTGGATTCTGATCCAGAATTTGCTACTCTTAAAACTGACGACATTGTCAAAGACAGCTGCAAAGGTGTGGTGAACCTGGTAGTGGATTTACTTAACACTTGTTGCGAGAAGTCCTCGGTAGCTTCAACAGTCGCTGGAGACGTATAGGTTATCCGGAAAGCAGTACAACGTGTTAGCAACATTACGTATTACATATTTCCCGTATATGTATAAGCTCTGTTTGCATGTGTAGCATTACTTAACTAGGCCTACATTAACGTAAGAGCCGACTGAAATGTGATATATTACTATATTATTACAGTGAAGCATTGTAAAGTAATAATCTCTTATTGAATATTTCAATGTTGGAAGGAAAACACTTTTTCAGTAACAACCAGCTGTTTATGAAGTAAAATGTTGCAGTTTCTTTCCTGTGTTAATTGTGAATTGTGTACTTTGGCATATGTGTATGTACGTTTGTAGAAGCAAGATAGCGGCAAGACTTACTCTGTTTTCTGCATCAACTAGCACGAAAAGCATACAAGTGGTGACGTCGTGTCTTAATAAATTACAGTTCGTCCCCATTTTGTTATGTCCATTGTACTTTGTTAGGCAAAATATGAGAATTATTCTGTGAAATGGTTATATTACACCGTGATATCGTAAATACACCGTAACGCACGGCGATATCTTAACTCAGCTTCGATTATGTGATTGTGTTTATTTGATCAACTCTTAATTTCGGATCCAGTTTTAATCCTTTTCTACGACGATTGTATGTTTAATATTGTTGAAAATAAATTATACAAATGTGCTCAGTGTCCAGGGACTCACTTAATGTTTACATATCAGTGCAGAAACTCTCTTCACATTTTGCATGACGTTTGTTTTTAATATAATAGGCCTACGTAAATACTCTTCATTTTAACATTCTCTGTTTACAATCTGCAGTACTATCATTAAATATTTATGCACATTTTACTTGGAAGTAAGTACTTTTTTCTTTTTTATTCATTTTTTATTTGTGCAATTTGTGTGCATACATTCAGATACCGATTTAGAACTTGTTCATTGCTATCATATGTTTTTCCTTTTTCTAAAATTCTGAGTTGCAAGGATTTCATTGAATACGGCAATAAATTAGATTTCCAGTCCAGCTTGGTCAGAGAAATCGGCAAGTCTTCATTTAAAGTAGCATTCCAGACTGCAAAAATTCAAGGGTGACTATCCTGAACAAAATTAAGACCAAAACGCATTCACTTTTTTCTTAACGTTTATGGCCTAAGAAATATCATCACTTAGCATAACCTTTTTGTCACCTTTTACGTGCAGGCTATGTTCATTGCCAATCGTTCTGTGCATGATTAAGTCTACAAATACATACAGCATGTATCTGGTTGCTATGGTAATTGAAGAGCAATGTAAAGTTGGGCAATAAGTCGTTCTCGCTTTGAGCACTAATTTAAGTAAGGAAGATACATTTTTTGTCATTAGAATTTTTACTATGTGTGGTTGTATCACATTGGCTAGTAAAGTCTGCACATCACATAGTGGTTTAATTTCATATTTAGAATGTGGGTACAGCTTAGTGAATACTTGAAAACTTGTTTGTCTTCCATGTCGATCAAAGGTTATCTAGGGTGAAAAGTCTGTAGAACTTTGTGAACATTTTGACTTCAAAAGAAATGTTTAGATGAACTAAATACATGGCAAGATCTACCGTAAACAGCACAAGAACGTTATCATTTTGCGGGGGTCAATGTCTGAAAACCGTGTAAACTCGATAATTTCATAATTAAAACCTATATGTGAGTTTCATACGCGGTAAGTGAATCCCGTTTAAGATCTTTGTTGTTTCCGTTGATGCCAAAAGTCCTTCGAGGTTACCATAAGAAAAAGTGTGACAACTTGTTTAAGCTATAACTTCAAAAGTGCAAAGCGTGGATAAACTTCATTTGTGCATTTTCTAGAAAGTGCAATGCCCTATTGGTTATTTCGTATATATAGGTCTTATATCATTTGAGGTTACCAATGGCAAAAGTCTAAAAACCTTGTTAATTGAGAACTTCCAAATAATTATGTAACATTTGATGAAATTTATAATAATTGTGTTGGTGCAAATCAGTGATAACAAGAACGGTATTGTTTTCTGTAATAACCATAATCTTTGTCACGAATTTACTTGAATCGAAGCTTTAACGTAAAATATATGAGGACTAGGCTGACTTTACTGTCAACACAGCCTATGTACAGTGCTGTGTTTATCTTATAACCTGTCCTAGAAACAAATCTGAATAATTGGGGAATTGAGTTCTCTCTATTGTAGAGGATTAATCTTTCTAACGTAGGCTGTGTGACTGTAATCTAAATTAAAAGACGTTATTTGCGGATCGTGTTCGTTTTGCGTTATTGACGTAGTGTCATCACATAGCGTTTTTAGTTCTGCAATGCGTCCAAATTGCGTCGATTATTGTTCTGAACTAGTTATGTTAGGCCAAGACTGGATATATATTACTCAGCTAACAGGCTATATGTATTAGTCTGTTTCTATTACGTAGTTCTTCATTACGCTTGTTCATTGATTCTTTACTTTGTTTGCATTAATTTGTTGAGACAACACTTTGAAAATGAGATGGCAAATAAGACCGAATAAAAGTTTCAAGAAATAAATCCACTGCCTTCATCTCTGTATGTGCTTTATGGGAAACAAGGGGGAAGGGGCAGACGTTACACTAATTAACACAATTTCTCCACTCGCAAAGCTTGGGGAACGTTGATGCTCAGCATATGGGTCACCCTTGAAGAGTTCGTGATATTTTTTTTTTTTTTATGGAGGTCAAATGTCTTGAGGTCATAAGAGGTAAAGGTCTGAAAAATTGTAAATACGCCTCATTTCATTTACCAATAATAGAAAGGTTTAATTTAAAATATTTCACCATTGTCTCAAAAGTGCTATACATATAGAACCATTTTGCTTTAAAACACTCTCCATATTTACAAACATTTTTTTAGAGGCTATATCGTGAAATAAGAAGTCATTAATACAGGCGGTAATTAAACCTTAATTTTTGACCTATTAATGTCGGAACACAACTACCATAGATGGCTGGCTACACACCTGTTTCCTTGATATATATATATATATATATATATATATATATATATATATATATATATATATATATATATATATATATATAAATATATATATATATATATATGTAGTCACACTTATTTACGATCTCAATAATAACTTTAGTTTGTCTTGACAATTTAATCATTTAATAATATACACATAATCACTTACCAGACACTTAATGACCATTACTATAATTTATCTAGTACAAATAACAATATTTGTAACAACATTTTTCTTGGAACATAACACCCTAATCCACCAAACCCACCCATCCTACCCCTGCAACACCCACCAGTCCATCTTATTGGTGTTGCAAGACGTTTAGAATTGGGGAGGGGGCACAGATATGGGAACTACCTTGTTGGAATGGACACAGACTAATAGTAATTTGAGCGCGGCGAATGCTCAAGGGACCGGCCATAGGACATCTGGTGGGTGTAAAGAGAGAAAAGTCCCCAAACCTTTGCTGATGCTAGAACTTATGGTCAGCTACAAATCAATAGCGATTTGGAGGTATAAACGTCAGGGAATGAAACTGCAGTACACGTAAGGAATTGTGCATCTTCCTGCCTACTTCATTTTACAAATATCATTTGAGGCACCAAGGTAAGGAACACGGAATACTGTTTTGCCTGTTGGTGGGGGTGGGGCTTGGTCTTGCTACTGTTGTCCCTTCACATCGTATCACTTCCTCTTTACCATTTATCACATAATCGAAAACTATAAAAAGTTTGATGCGTATTCAACAATAGTACATTGCACAATGTCCTTTAGAATGTGCGTGAATGTGTTTTGTCATGTAGTAGCATCATGGGCGTACGGGACCATTTCAGTTTGGGGGGGCAGAAACTTTTGTGCCCGAAAGTTCCCGTGACACTATCTAAGCGGAGCGCCACCATCAGTTGGCGCGTAGCGTACAAGAAATTTTTTGGCCAAAAATGTCTCTCAGATTGCCGGAAAAGGCCCTTCTGAGGCCTTGCAAGTTGCATCTAAACATTCTTTATTTTATAATCTCACATTTTAGAAATTTACACTTCCCCGAATATTTGGTAAATTAGAAGAAGAAAAAATGGTAACATCACTTTGAAGGGGAAAAATAGGACAATATATTTTTTAAGCTCCTATTTAGTTACCGTATTTATTATTTTAACACAGTACTCAGCTACCTCCAGAAAAACATACATTGTTCAACGACACGTAGGCGGGATAATGTCGCTGTGTCGGGTGAGACTGCAATTTGTCTCACAAAAAAGTATAAAAAATAACAAAGAATACGATAAACCTGTACTTCTAGGCTTGTAGGCACTCCTCCCCCCACCCCCCCACCATCCATGAACAAGAAAACGTTTCTTATATATACTCATGTCGGGGATGTCCAGGTATACAGTTGACTAGTTAGACAAATTTTTTATAGTGCAAAAAGCGTGGTAGTCCAGATGAGTTGCGCTAACGGTGGTGTTACACGGAAATATTCGGGCAACATGATGCTAAATAAAGAAAATCATTAGGCCTATATTAATATTAATGTCACAAAACAAATAACATAAAACGCTCTCCACGGAATTGTCGGGCAAAAGTTTGAAAAGATTCGGGCAAGCTACTGCATATTTATATATACATATATTTTTTTTCTCCTCTTAGGCTGCCTGAATTTTTTAGGACTTTTGCCCGAATTTCTTGTCCTCTGGAGATTTGGGGGGCAGTCTGCCCCCTGCCCCCCGCCTCGTACGCCTATGAGTAGCATATAAAACCGGTGACAATAACATTTTCAAAAATTCTGATTTATTTCATAAAGCCATACTACAATAGAAACGTATGCTTGATTGCGCTTACTACGCATAGTTACACGATGACAGGCAGTTCATTGTATTTCATTCAACTTACGAAACTGGGTATTTTCGTATTCTATATATAGCACAATAATGACGTCACTATACATTTGAGGAAACAGCGCACTGGATTTGAAACTATAACATATAAATCTCTTCACTAAATCTTGACTGTCATACACACTTCAATCAGGTTTTCATTCATTACGAACACTGATTAACATAATAGTATATACTCTGTTATTTGAAATATCATCTTACGTTTCGGAAATGGTGACAACAGACGGAGAACTTGGCGTGTTAAAAACCCGAAAGTGAACAATGGTCTGTTGACAAGCAAAAAGGTACGTACGGTACTATGCATGCACCAGACACTGCTTAAATTGTAACTGCGTAAACGGAGTATATGCATGTAGCTACACCTACTTTATTACAAATTGTCTATTTTGTCTAATTGATGGATTTACATATGTTATTATGTTATCAGAGTTAAGTATCAATTGAGCTATAGGAAATTATTACTAATGTTTAGGCTGCTAATAAGAAGAAATAACCTTACATAGTCCTACGCTATGGTGTATTTGGAACATGGACAGTAGTTACTGTACTAGCTATGAGTATCGGGTGGTATTTCCGATAATGTAAACAATTCCATAGTGAGTTACTATAGGCAACATTCTATCGGCAACAGTTTACTGACTGTGAGTTCGTATCTTAATGTTAAGTCGAGTGGCAACCTCAATGGCTTCACGACATGCGAGGGGAGGGGGTGGGGGGTGTTAAAGACCGGAGTGTACTAGGAGGAAAAGTAGCATAACTCTCTGTGTAGGTGCGTACCCTGTTAAGGGTGCTTGAGCACTCAAAAGTACAGAGTAACACAACGCGCGACATTGTGTTTACTATGTACAACACATGGACCCCAAACAGCTTTGAGCTCATGAAAAGTAGGGGCATACTACTGTGAATATTATTGGTGACATGCTACCTCACACACCCCTACATCTGTGAATATTACGGTTGTATATACGGTTATAAGTTGCCACCCCCCCCCCACCCCGCAATGTTAATGTCTACCACTATCTGTATATACATATTTATACATAGAAGTATATAAATATATATATATATATATATTCACTATTTATATATTCACTTTATATATTTTCACTATATATATATATATATATATATATGTATATATGTTTGTGTGTGTGTGTAATGCATCAATTGAAATACATTTATAAATTATCCATAATATATACACACACACACACACACATATATATATATATAAATATATATATACATATATTTATATTTTTAGTTATATATATATATATAGTTATATATATATATAGTTATATATTTATAGTAATATATATATATATATATATATATATATATATATATATGTAGTTATACATATTTATTATACATACCTAGTTATATATGTTTATGTATACATAGATATATATATATATATATGTATCACGCCAATTGGACACGTCGAATTGACTTCACAGGTGTAAATGCATCTATTGTAATGCATGAATACATTTGTACATTCTTTTATCACTTCAAGGTTGGATATGGGCAATTCCTTACTCCTCGGTCTTCCACATAACAGATTCATGGACTCCAATTAATCCAAAACTCAGCTGCACGTATTGTAACTCATTCTCATAAGCATTGTCATATCCACCCTGTCTTAAAAAGCCTGCACTGGCTACCTGTAAAATATCGTATTATGTATAAAATTCTCCTTATTGTTTATAAATCACTTAAAGGACATGGTCCAATGTATATTTCTGACTTATTACATATTTATGTCCCATCTCGTAATCTAAGATCCAGCTCTCAATTTTTATTATCTGAAATTAAGTCCAAACATTCTTGGGGGGATAGGTCATTTATTGTTTCTGCCCCTCGCTTATGGAACCAACTTCCCTTAAAAATCAGAAAAACATCTACTCTCTCTAACTTTAAGAAGAGCATAAAATCCCACTTAATGACAAAAGCTTTTATATGATCTTATACCATTAAGTTTTTCTTCTGTCATTGTTTTGTATTATTCTGTATTATTTGTATCATTTCTCACTGTCATTTGCGCCATGAACATTCTTTGAGTGGTGTGTGCGCATTATAAGTCTTATTATTATTATTATTATTATTATTATTATTATTATTATTATTGTACGTTTCCCTACATAGTATATAAGGAAAGGTACTGATCATGGAGGGTCATGTGACTCGCTCCCTTTTCCTCAAGTATACTGTATAAAGGTATTCAACAAAGCATACAGGAAAATTAAATTAAATTAATTTAAATTAAATTTGCTTCAAAGAGGTGAGAGGCTTGCTTTAAACATACTCAGAGGCGCGTATCTGTTTTCACCCTCTGGACTTCAGGCGGTCAACAGGTATAACCTTAATTTGTGTAAAACTTGGCTCAAGGGTTCACAGTGGCGTAGCCAGCGGGGGCAGGGGCAGGGGCGGGCCCCCCTAGTTGAAATGCTCGCCCCCCCCCCACTTACCCTCCAAATGGAATTATTGACTGAGAAAAAAAAAACTTTAATGCACACAAAATATATTGCTGGGCCAATGTGCATATTACCATGGTTTTTATGCAATTTTTATTGTTTACCTTTTACTTAATTCTCAATCTGCGAAATTTGGTGGCCAAAATAAAAATCACTTCCATGGGAACATTGCCTTGAAAAAGAATTTGACCCAAGCAGCAGCGCAAAAAACGCCACTGTCTCTGTATTGTCAAATGTGGAAACGGGTTGGCAATTTAATTAACCGGTCTCCGCGGCACTGACAAGCCAGCCGAACCGAATTGTACAGTTGCTTATAATAGCGTTTTCGACTTGAATATATTCTGTGTTATAACATGATAACACGTGTTATGCTAGAGGCACATTTTATTGCGGCCTGTGTTAAAAAAAAATCACGTAAACAAGATGCATGTGATGATAACGACTGTCCATTGGAGTCTACACATGCCTAGTTTCAATGGTAACCTTCGTACACAGTACAGCGTTTACCAATAGAAACGAGCTGGAAAACAAAATCGTGTTGCTGGCTCATGTATAGCTAATCTATAATACCACTACGATGTACTGTATTGTATCTTTAACATATCTAGCTCTCGCATGCTCCCAAAACATAACACGTGTTAGTGTGTTATAACACTCTGGCATATAAATGCATAATATGCTACACGTTAAGAACAAATATAAGCTCACACCTTTTCGGCTTGGGTGCACAAGCGGAGGCTACGTTCAGTTTATGTTCACATGGTTATCCCTGATCCCTGGATTGTGTTCCGAAATGATTCACACGTGAGTGACGTGTATGGCAGAATGAATATCACAGTATTTAGAAACAATTTGCATTTTGACTGAAACTTACAACATTGTTATGTTTTGCTACGTCTACGCGACCAATCGCGATGTGTTTCTTGGGTTAGGTACATTCAACACAGAACAGCCTAGTATTCTATATACGTTTGTGTTTCCGTAGTGAGCTCATAGGCTCGAGGTGACCAGACGTCCTCGATTTTCGGGGACAGTCCCCGATAACAGTGTGCTGTCCCCGAAAATGTCCCCGATTCGTCAAAATGTTCAGGAATTTCGAAAAGATCCCACATTATTAGTAAAATAATTGTAAAAACAAAATTTAGTCAAGTGTGCAGCCGCAGAACAAAACTTATAACCAGTATTTCAGGTGAGCCAGTGTAAAGTGGAAACACTGTTAAAAATATGCTAGATCGATCTAGCCTAGCACTCTTTCGACCGTTTAAATGGCAACTACGGCGACACAACGACACTTATAGTGTGAGCATGAGCAAATCACAAGCTCTCAAAGAACCACGTAAAGTAAGTGGATTTCATTTAAGAAAAAGTTACATTTTGAAAATAAATTTGATTTAAAAAGTGCTTCAAAGTATCACCATTTTACATCTAAGCACCTTAGGCACTTGAAAATGTTCCACCCCCTCCCCCATATCAGTCACGCAAAAAATGTCCCCGATTTCAGTCACGAAAATATGGTCACCTTAATAGGGCGCGAAATTCGTCGATAAGTTCGCAGACAGTCATCAGAATATGCGAATTAACCTTCGCTAGACTGTTTGAGTGAGCCTTAGAAAGTGCAAAAGAATGGCCCAGAGGGGGAATGATAACATCTTTTTGTGGATTGGGGGGGGGGGGGGGGGTTGTTACACTCCCAGGCAAGTCAGATATCATGCTGATCATCTTTGAATACTGACAGAAAAAGCATAGTCTATTCAGATTTTTAAAGAGAATTATCGATGACTTTTTCAGTGATCTGTTTTATCGTTAATGATACCTATGTGGAAATAACATAAACGTCAGCTAACTAGAGTGATCATCTGTACCCTACATCGTTGATACAATACCCGATTTGCCACAGTTTGTCATGCAATCTGTTTGGTATGTACGGAAGCGTAGAAGAGACATTGCATTGACGCGTTACAACTTGACAAAACGACAATTATCTGCAAATTGACGAGTTGCACACTTACTACGTATACCATCTCGACAAGATGACAAAAATCAGAAAATTGACGTTTTGACGAGATAACGGATCTCGTCAATGCAGCATTTTTCTGCAAATTGACGAGTTGCACACTTACTACCATCTCGACAAGTTGACAAAATTCAGAAAATTGACGTTTTGACGAGATAACGGATCTCGTCAATGCAACAATTTTCTGCAAATTGACGAGTTGCACACTTACTATTATCTCGACAAGTTGACACAATTCAGAAAATTGACGTTTTGACGAGATAACGGATCTCGTCAATGCAACAATTTTCTGCAAATTGACGAGTTGCACACTTACTATCATCTCGACAAGTTGACAAAATTCAGAAAATTGACGTTTCGACGAGATAACGGATCTCGTCAATGCAACAATTTTCTGCAAATTGACGAGTTGCACACTTACTACCATCTCGACATTTGCATTGACGAGATCCGTTATCTCGTCAAAACGACAATTTTCTGAATTTTGTCATCTTGTCGAGATGGTATACGTAGAATTTTCGTTAATGGTATACGTTATATAAACGTGTCATTAAAAATGGTCGCTATTCTTCAAACTTGGAAGAAAGGTGTCCTATGATGGGACATTGTATAAACAAGTATGTGTTAACAATATTAACTGACGTCATGATACATAATAGATTCGAAAACAATGCATTTTCACATGAATCATACTAAATGTTGCTTTCAAACTGCACCCTTGACTTACATCGTGATAATTTTCAGGTTGGAATATGATGACAATTCTATTTTTTTGTGTTCACAGCTAATCACACAAGTACTATCATGGGTGATCCAAACTGGTGGAAGGACAATCCATGTCCATTACATCCAGGATGGGGTCTTCAGGATATCTCTGACCTTGATCTCGCGAAATTGAAACTAACCATTGACACAGATGACAATGTTAAAAAGTTGATGGTAGTTGAGGCTCTCATTTATCGAGCATTTCTGGCCAACCCAGAAGGAAAAGGAATGCTATACAACAAAACGCCAAACAACTCAAACGAAGCGCTGGAGTTCCTTCAACAGGCCGAGGATAAAGTTATGAGTTTATTCCCTAATTCTCGGAACGCACAAATTGGATACGGGATCGTCATTAACACATTTCGCATGTGGGTTAGTGCAGATGCAGAATTTCAGGCAAATTTAGAAGCACTGGAAAAGGATAAAACCCAATTCCCTAAACATAAGGCGTACGTTGATGTTGTTCGTGCTTACATACTTTCCAGGCTAGGACCAAGATGGAGAGAGGAAGCGCTGTCTTTGTATCAGGATGCACTAAAGGAGTATTCTCTAAATGACCAGTGGCTGTTTGGTAAGGCACTGATGGTTGGGAGAAAAGCCCGACATCAACGGGGATTAGTAGGTTGGAACTTTCCCTTACCGAGAGATATTCGAAGCATATTTGAGGAAGAAGAACGATTACTGGAGATCGTATTATTGATCAATCCACAATTTCATCTTGCCAGGGCATATTATGGACAGGTTTTACATAACTTGGACAGATATTCCAGACGAGCAGCGGAGGAAATTAAAACAGCATTAAATGGAGACAGTGAAAATCGTTCCATTTGTATTTTAGCAGCAAAGTTTTATAAGGTAAAGGGGCCATTTCCAATAGCAGAAACGATGCTCCTGGAATTGGTTGGTAGAGTCAACATAGCAGAGGTCCATTTTCAACTTGGCTGTCTTTATCGTAAAACAGCATGTGATACCAATGATGTTCTCTCTTTTCAGAGGGCAGCATTATATCATTTTGAGAGAGCAAAGGAGTTAGACAATTGTCATTATCCTTCTAGAGTAAGAATCGCCGAAATGAACGCTTTGCTGGGTAGAAAAAGAACAGCGCGTAATTCATTTAGGGATCTTTTTGCGGATGACTTTAAAGACAAGCCTCATCACATGGGCAGTGAGTTCATGGCCCTTGCAGCTGCTCTTCAAGTTGATATCTTTGATCCACCAGACATCAATAAGCATTTACACAGGCTCATTGAGCTTGCTGTGGCCTTAACAGATGACACCGACAGTGTTCTACAGGTTCCACGTGGCTCTATAGACAACGATATCGATAAGTGTCTAAGAAAAGTAGAAAAACTAAGCTTTGATCCAAACATAGATGTCAATATGAGACGAGATACCGGACTCCAGATCGCCAAGGCACACCTGATGCTACACAGAATAAATGATGCTATGGAACTGTACACTGATTTGTATGAAGATTACGAAGCTAATGGTGAAATCCGCCAGGCAGACGTCATCTTCGGTCTTGGCAAATGTTATTTACTAAAGGCAAAGGAGGTTAGGGTACTAGATGGGTACACTACATTGGCGGGGAAACTCTTGAGAAAGGTATTCCTCTTTGCTGGCAAATTAAGGGCAATTGGTGAACATAACCGTTCCCACGAACTGTACGCCGATGTTCATTTGGCAAAGGCAAAGGCGTCGTCTTCATCATTGGGTCTTACATCCGATATCACCAACTTAGTGCCTGGTAGTGAAACGTGGCAACAGCTAAAGTTGGCAATTCAAAGAGGCAGCCTAGAAGCTTGTTATATTTATATTTCATCTTTACAGGTTTTGAAAGACTACTTTTTCAAGGCTGACTGCAATATTCCTAAGACACTGGCAGAAATCCAAGTTGTTTGTGAAGTTGAAATTCCATTGCACACCAATTTCACTGTTACTTGTCAAAATGGTTCAAATGTGATAAGCGACATAAAAGCTAAGAAGGACTTCATTCAAACTGCAATCAATGAAGTCATTGGATATGGCATTATAATTACGCCGGATTCCGTAAGTGAAAGCATCTCCAGTATTACCGAACAAGTAATAGAGTTACGCGAGAATCGGTTGAAGTACGAACTAGAGCTTCTTCGAAGTAAGAAAAGTAATACATGGGAGACAGCATACAAGAAAGCACTGTCTAATGTAATTCGAGTTGCAAGAAATATGCTGGATAATTGCATTTCAGTTTGCAAGGTAAGAACAAAATTGCATGGTTACACATAAGTAAATTACATTGGTACGGGTTCCAATGGGTCGGTTCCTTTCACGTTCGACCATGGTATCACAAGATTGTGGCAAGTTCAAGCAAAGGCACAGCAGTAGGAGCAGTGGTGTAGAACGAAATTGAGGGGGCCCGGGCCAGCATTACCAAATAGGTCCCTAAAAGAGATTTCATTGCAAGCAGGGTTCGGCGTATTTGAGCAAATTTTGAAATGTTGCGATCCATGTAATTGTCACTCCTTTACCTCATACAGGGGCGGATCCAGGTTTTTGCCAAGGGAGGGATTTGATCAGGCGCGTATCCGATATTCTAATCTTGGTGGCGCGAATTACTATCCAAGCGAAGCACCACCGTTGTGATTTTTGGGGGGTTTTGATACCACCAGATCCCTGGAAATGGCACTTCCAGAGCATGAGAATGATCAACCCAATGTACACTTTGGACTGAGAACCAAAAATTTCCCAATAGCTTTGTTCACCCATAACCTTTTCGAAGATTGTCACCCGTCACACATCATGTTCTACCTCATCGCATCTCCCGTGGATCTTTGCATTTGTAGGTGATTCTACGTCGCGGCCTACAATACCCGTCAGTCCAACTTTTGACGGTTTAAAGCCCATTATTTGTTCCGAATATTAAAAATCACATTTCTCGTTAACTTTACTTTTAAACCTACCCATAATGTTGCACAATCATCTGTGGACAACTAACCAGGGACGTAGCTAGGATCATATGATTAGGGGTGAAGAAACTCCAAAATTCCAACTGAATAGAATTTTTCCAACTGAGTGTAGGTGTGTCTGGAGGGGCCTAGAGGGGTTCACGACTTTGTGGGGTGGGGGGGGGGTAATACAACAGTGGTGTTGACTTGCGAAACATTGTCTAGCATCTGTGCAGGAGTGGGCAGTAGAAAACATAACATATTATAACGTTGCAGACAGTTTGACAACAAAGCAGGACCCACCATTTGTTGGCCGGGAACTATATTGCGATAAGGCAGGCCAGCTTATAACACTTACTAGCAAAAATGACACCTAGCTGTTTAGATCAGTCGGGTTTCTGTGTACACTCTCAGCAAAATTAAAGTGACGGTAGTAACTATAAAGCGAAGCGCCACCATCGGTTGGCGCGGAGCGCAGGAAATTTCACAATAGCAGCCAAAGTGGCAGCATCAGTGTCTCTGCAGAGACCCCCAACAGTCATAACTGCAAGGACACTGGGCAACAGAACCCCTAATGATATTTAAGTAGAGTTTTCGTGTTCACTCTCAGCAAAATTAAAATGACTGGAATGGTAAAATGTGTAGGTTTGTTGATGCTTGGACAATTATTGATGGCCGTTCTATGGGAAAGGTCAAGGGGAGGGTGTGTCCATCTCCAGGTTTGAAAATATTACTCTCAGGACGTGGCTTAAACGCTAAATAGTGCGGTTCATCTCTATTATCTAAATCACCAGGAATTACCAATTTGCATGGAGGGATACAGCCAATACATATTACCTACTTTGAATGGAGTTCGAATTTCAGGATCAGAAATTTGGGTCAAATCACTCAAATAACAATCTTCAACTCTATCCTGGGTAGATCTATGCGCGCTCTGCGTGGATCCTGCGAAACAGGAGGGCACTAGGTACAAAAGAAGGTTCTTTTTTAATTAAGAAAACTCAAGGGGGGGGGGGGCTTAAACCCCCAACGGGATAGGGGAGGAAGGAGCATGGAAGGGTAAACGATATTATGTTATTCCTGACGGGGAAAGGTTTCAAGAGAAAAGAGAACGTACAAATGGCACTAGAGCACCAGGTTTGCCCCTCCGTCGCAGAACTGTTACTACTGTTCGTAGTACTGGCATCATAAAGTAACTGCCAGTGTCGGCCACAGATGCGATCTGCTTAGCAAGCTCTAGGTCTCGTTGTCTCAGTTCCTCCACTGTGTATTCAGGCTCAATTTGATAGCATCAAGTTCAAATGCATGTTCTCGTTCGTTCAAGAAATGCGAGCCCGGAAGTGTTTCGGAAGAAAATTTTGACTACATATTGCCTTAGTTATCGTGACCAGCGCATAGGAAATGAATATGTTGAAATACGATATTTGGCTGGCCTACGTCACGAAACAAGCGGGAACTGCCGGAATTCAAACAAAATGGCGAATGCTACGGGTGACAATTAAATCGATTTTTAAGGTTGAAAGAAATGTCTTCGGTCATTCGTGTTGCTTCTGTCGAACATAGCCTACTGCCAAACGATATTCTCTTAGCAAAACAAGTCTAGGTCTAGTATATCTCTGAAACAGTCCCCACTTACATCTGAAAACAATCCAGCATATATCAACTTTCTAGGAAGAACTCAAGACTTTCTTATTCATGAATGCATATCCATTTGTTTAATAACTGTTGTATCCATTTTGGGTACTTTGCTCCTGCAGCGCTTCTGAGCATTTTTTTAACTGGATAAAATATATCATATTAATATAAGAGGTTTAAACTTTCGATTAGGCTGACCAAGCTCTTGGTCATATGATAAATATAGGGCGGCATTGCAATAAATGCATTCTTACCATGCACAAACCACAAAGTTACATGCCTCCGCGATAGTGGGCTATACCATTTCGACTTTAGTTTGAAGGCATATTGATGATCCTACACAATGAAACGAATACAACTTGCGCTAATTATTATTACAAACTGCTGCAAACCTCATTTTGCATTTACAGTACGCATGCATCCACACTCTGGAACTGATTTTAAGAAGTGATGCTACTCTCAGTACAATAAAACAAAGCACTTCCCAAGGTAAAAAAATCTCCTTCAAATTTTACTTGACTGTCCTTGCAGAGTGGTCTTATGGAAAAAAAAATATATAATACTATGTTCAAAATCACGAGAGCCGACAAGATCGACAAGGATAAATGCCAGCGTGAGATAGAGAAATGGGCGAAGAGCATATTTCGTGAACTTCCTAAGGAAAACCTACCCGATGGACTTTTGAAGAGGATTGTTGAGGTAATTTTTATTTCAAATGCGGCACTTGCTACACAAATAAGACAAGGCTGACCTTCAACAAACAAATACAATGTCTATTGAATATCTCTTTAAGACTTCCTTGACGATGACGCAAAGGTTCATTGGTGCAGGCTTACATGTTGATGTTATTCAAAAACTCAATCAAAACATGCTCTGTAAAATCAGAACGTCATTTTATGACATTCAACATTTATTATTGACAAACGTGTAATGCATTGTAGACATGTCGTGGTATATTTATGGTTTATATATTATGTTTGTGCTGCACCCAAGGAACTGACCTATTAGTCAGGTATGTATATGTTAGATCCATTGGTCCAGACTCTTAAAATTCATGAGCAACAGAGGTTCAAGCTGACATTACTCAAAATGTTACAAGTGGTATACAAATACAATATGAAACAACAGTAAAATTGTTATTGTTTTCAGCGGTGCAAAGAGTATATAAAATCATTTTGTGCCTAACATTTTGTGCCTAAAGTTACCCTAGCCAAATGGCTTTTCAGTAGATATGGTAGTTTTCTGGTTGATACAACCATCTTAACTTCCACTCATATGCCATCTTATGGATGGATCATCGTCGCGTCGTCATCATCAAAAGTCACCGCCATAGTAACCATCGTCACATTGCACAGCTTTCTAGTTCTTTAGTTCTATGTTACACATGTCACATGTATTCTGAGTTGCTCTCGATTTTTCTCCATATAGGTCCAACCAATGTATAATGAGGCAAATGTATGGCTGTGGGCCATACACAGCTTGAATAACTTGGAAAAACATGATCTCTCAAACTTCGAAGTAGGGGAAACATTTACTATCAAAATAGAAGACAAACCTGATCTTATTTTACAAACTGAAGATATCGTGACAGAAAGTTGTGAAGGTGTAATGGACCTCGTTGTTGACTTAATACAAATGTGTGTTATCGATAGGAAAAGGGCTGACGAATGACCACTCAACAAGGTGTTGCTGTTGGAAAAAAGATTTCGTTTACGGTTACGTAATTTCGAACTGTACGTTACCGTTATTCGTGCGGTAACAGTATAACGAGACGTCGCATGCAGACACAACCAAGCTGTTTTAAGACTATACATTTTTGTAAGTATTCTGGATGACAGATAAGAGTAACATTACCTTAAAAATCGAACTGAATCTTCTGGAAGATTTCTTCTTGTTTTTACAGCAGTTTTTTTTTATGTTGGGTGCACCCGGTCAGTTCATGTAAGAAAGGTCACGGCTGATGAGGTTAACCATATGTCAAGTTACGTAACGTGTTGAAGGCACTGAAAGGAACAGTGTGGTGATGTTGTGCGCGCTACTAATGGTTCTCGGAGTAGCAGGGTTGATGTTAAGTCTGGGACGATTCACGGTTTTATACCGGCTGCACGACACAGCAATTGGCAGGATAAAGGTATTGATAATAGTAGATTTATGGAACTACTAAGGCTGTTATGGTAGTATTTGACATTTAACAACAGAGGGGAAATAAAGATAGAAGAGTTACTAACCCTCGTGTTCATGCTTTGTTCAATTGTGTCATATGTGTTCGAAGCGGAGTTTAAACGTTATAAATTTCCCAGCCTGTGAGCCAAATCACAGGAGTGTGGTAGGATTCGGACACTTCCTAGGCCATTCCATTTACCTATTAATTTCGGATCACGCAACCGAGGAGGTTTTCAAGCGGTTACACTTGTTGTCAGACAACACTGTATAAAACGCCTACCAGTTTCTCCTTTGCGGCTATAGTATTGCTATCCTGGCTAAGGAATAGTCCTTTTAACACATAAATACAAGCATGGAGGTTTACCTCCATGATACAAGTGGGGAATTCATAAAGAAAGGTTACACCTGTTTTGCCCGTCGGCGCATATATCCGACGCAAAGGGGGGCAGCACAATAACACTGACTGCAGAGCCGTATATAGAGAGAGTTTGGCCAACTGGCGATTTGTGACGTCACACGCAAACCATGGGCATCAAAATAGGTCCAGTTGTCGTTACCAGTTGCGCGAAACACGAAAAACACCACACACAATATATAGCAGCTTTGCACACTGTGCTCGTTGCGAACAAACGAAGCGACTCAGAATGTCAGATTTTGACAGGCATACGAGGAACAAAATGGATATCAGGTAATGAATTAGAGTATGCGTTATTTAATGACATTTACGTTTATCTTCACACCTGAAATGCACAGAAAACTAGCTGAAAACCTGTCATTACACTTGTTTTATTTTACGCCTCATACTACTACACTAGTCCTACTTTAGCCATACAAACGAAAAGCACACATCACAGTCCTGGCTAGGCTAGATTACAGACGCACAACTATAGCATCAGGCCTACATTAATAGATCCTTCAATTAAATAAAGTAGGCCTACACATAAAATGACAATTTATGCTTCACTGATCTTTTCAGGTTTGCCAAAAGTAGTTGTACCAGAGGTCATTGTCTTAAACTCCAGAAGTTACAAAGTAGGATTAATATTCGGCATAACTTTTTCTCTAAAGTCTAATACAAGTAGTGTGAATGGGTTTAAGAATGCTTTGGATGAGTACATTAAGCATTGTAATTGGGTATGACATTTGATGTCCTTGGTTGTATTCCTCTCATATAGCCTTAGGGTCCTTAATGGGGACTTGAATGTCTCTCCTGGTCTTTTTTTCTACTAAACTAAACTATATACTTGAGTGTAGGAGTTAGCAATAGTTTGGAGTCTGTGGGCAAACCTAAGACTGATATTGTGGTGTTAATTTCTCAGGAATGTACTTACTAGGCTATAGTAGGTGCAACAGATTGAATGGGTCTGTCGAGAAAAAAACCTGCAACAACTGAATACTGGTGTATGTTGTAGCTTATGTATTTTCCATTAACATATATACTATACGGTCATGTCCTTAATAAGGTTTCATGGATCACACTGACATAGTGTGCCTACTTGTCAGTGTTGTCAACTGAGCACAAGGCTGATGACATCATTCAGTTTGTTATTATGCAGACAGCAAATGACCATAATGATAATTATTAATTGTTACTTATTCTTCATACTGCCCTTACTGGCCTTACCTGAACAGTGATGTATAAAAATGCAAGAAGTCGTTAAGCTTTTCATTTAAAAATCGTTTCAGCCTGTCCTATTTCAAACATATGATTGGCAGGTTTCCACGTTACATAGCTTATCAAAATGGAGCTGTTCTGTAAAGCAAGAAAATCACACATATGCATGCATACAAACACACTCATATAACAATTTCTGAATATCTTTTCAGCTGCCCAAAGGTACTGGAATGCAAGCTCTGTTGGGCGAATTAAAAAACCCTCATTGTACTCTTTTATTATGGTCGGCGTAGCTGGAACCAGCAATGATGGTGATGTGGATTTGACAGTACCTAGACAAGAATTCAATAGCTGCTTTGTGTTGAAGTGGGTTCAACTTGCTCAAATCCATGACAGGATGACGACTAGACATCAGGATGAATTATCTGTTGCAGAGCTCTATAAACCAGGCAGTTGTTAAACATCCATTGGGTGACCCTCACAGTCTACCATGCACTGCATCGCAGAAGCAAAATGAAATGTGTGTGATGCCTTCATCTTATGAGAGTGGAATTGTATCAGTGTGGCCTCTGTCAATTTGGCTTCAAGTCTTTGTTTTCTTGAAAGCTGAGAAGATCTTTCAGTCGTTTCACACTGACCTCTGTACTTGACAATTCATGTGTATTTGCCAGCTCAGGAGGAAGCCAGATTTTAATTACATTAACCAATGCTGACTTTTTTTTGGACATGTGGTACATCTGCAAGGAGGTGAAGGAAGCAGTTGGAGTTGCATGGATGTGGAATCTTGTTGATAGTCTGGCAGTCTTATCCACAGATTATCCCAAAGCTTCTCCACATTGTCACATTCAGAACTTATTACATTGATAAACTTGAAAATTGCAGGAATCTAACGAAGCACCCATCAAGGGAATTTGTTTGTATAATTATTGAAAGCTGTGACCTTCTGATGTGACAGACTAATGTGAAATAAAGGGCAGTAGATTTCCTTGTAAATGAACCTTGTTATTGTTTGATTGTATCTAATGTTTGCAAAATTTTAAGTTGCATGCTACCAATTGAAACATAATTCTTTCTCTATTAATGGGATATAAATACTTCTCCTTAAAGGGTGTGAAGACTCCCGCACAAAGAAACGTCTCATGCCGGTTATCTGACCTAGTTTCGAATGCGGTGTAACAGAAGTGTTAGACACCACCGTTGATCCCAGAAAATACACACACAGCTTGCTACCATCTGTAAATAGACTTTAGTGTACAGTCAATACAAACATCACGGTCAATACCCACAACACAGTGCACATAGCAGCGTGGACATCTCAGGTCTAGATAAAAGATAACAAGGTATCAGGTTTCATTACTGTCTGCATTTTGTAGCGACACAAAAAAAAACTTCACTTGCAAGCAACGGAAAGTAAACTTTTTCAGAGGGCGGCATGCGGTTTAGGGCGAGCCTTCAATACCTTTAAATATACTGCATCGGTTGTTGTCACTTGATCATTTGCTTGTGTGAGCTAAACAGCTTAAATAATATGTAAAAAATAATACAAACTTTCAAATTGCCAGATATTTACTTGCTCAAAATCATTATCCAATCATGATTTGTTGCTATCCTTGAGTCCATTATTCAGATGATGAGGCAGATTCCCTTCAACTCTCCATGATGAAGGTAAAACCTTATATCTTAACCAACTGCCATTGAGTGTCCATTTGAAAGTTTCAAACACACAAGTGCATTGATTAAAACAAAGACTTTATTGCTGTGGTTGCAGGAACTGGATTTCAGTCTAGTAGTCACTCACCAGGTTCGTCTTTATCACAGTCTGCTAACTGTGGCTTTTTATGTTAGGAGTTTTTCTTCAGGGCACATGTCACCTTTGATTTGTACAAAAAGTCCTGAAATTCAGGGAGTTAAAATTTACTGTCTAAAGATAATTTAAAAAGATTTTTTTTTAACTTCAATCGTCAATGTGGGTGTCAATTAAGGGAATAAGGAGTTACTGATGCAATGACTTTCTGGCATAAGTGCATTTATAATGTGTTAAAACTTGAAAGGTGTATCATACTGCATCCACCCCCCCCCCCCCCCTCTTAATTTGCACTCCGTTGGAATGCACAGACAGTTTTGCTTATTAATGAAATACCAGTTAACACTAAATGTTTAAGTCTTCCTTTAAAACAGTCAAACGAAACAGTGCATTGTATAAGCCAGGCCTACGCAATAGTTTGAACATTTCTTTATCAACATGTGGTGACAGGCCCTTAAGATAATTCAGTGACCAAGACAAGAGTGTAAGGTAGTCTTTGGAATAAGCATGACTAAGGCTAGGCTACCAGTACCATAATTAACCTTGGCCTAGTGGTCTTTGAAATGTAGCCTAGGCCCCTGCTACTTTGATAAATGATAGTTGACTGCATCCAAATTAAACCAAGGCCTAGGCTATACTTTGGAAGAAGAAAAAATTAGGCTGAAGTCATTTTAGCCTAAAAAGGCTAGGCCAATGCTGACAATTAACACAAACCAAGATCATTTAACCATTTGGGCACTTGTTTATGGCATACTAAAAGGGTCTATATAATTAGGCCTGTATGTGTACACAACCCACAAGTTGCCAATGAGTATAGACCTAGCCTAACTAGTTTAGGCCTAGGCTACTTTGTTTTCCTTAGGCCTAGTTTAATTGGGCCTTATACTGTGCCATATTATGTAATGTGCTATAACAGTTGTAGTAAAAGCAAGAATGGTCCAGGTCTAACTAAACCCAGGCTTAACTTATGCTTCGGGCTTAACTAAGGTTTAGGGCTTTACGTGATGCCTATAGGCTAGCCCACCCTTTTACATTAAACTTAACGTGATACTTTTTTAGGCTAGGCATAGCCTAGGCATACAATAACTAGGAATTAGGATACCTATATGTGCGACTGAAACTGCCATGCCTATGATTAGGAGAGCTGACATAATGAAATCGAATTTGTGGATCGTAAAACGAGAGACAATAGCCATGAATGTAATTACAGAAACCAGTCTGAACGTAAAATTCTCGCATTGCTTGTACATTACTCGTATTACACTAGGGCTTATGGCTAGAATGGGCCTAGGCCACACAGACTTTTTTTCATTAGATCTCCATCTTGTTCTTTCTACTTCCAAAAAATTCCTCTTCTTTTATGGTCAGTCGGAAAATCAAACAACAATATCCATGTTCTGACCGATTGCAGCATCCCCAGCACCATTTCTTTCATAATTTCGTACTTTTTTCGTGTACACAAACGATAGTCTATACACTAACCCTAACCCTAACCCCCTGACTATCCCCCTGACTACACGACAGTTTTGGCGACGAGGATGGCGCAAATTTTACAGCCGCCAGCATTTCTTCCAGTACCGGGATCTCCAGCTATTTCATGGAGGCAATGGGAGCTTACTTTTGAGAATTTTTTATTGGCCATGGGAGGCGAAGGTTTCTCGGCTGGCCGTAAGACTGCCTTACTTCTACACTGTCTCGGAGTTGAGGGTCAGCGAGTATATAATTCTTTACCAAAACCTGAACTGCCTCCAGGTACTTCTAAATTTGACCATACTCTCTCAATTTTAGAAAAACATTTTGAACCTACTGTAAATGTTGTTGCTGAAAGATATCGTTTCCGACAGCGGGGCCAGCATCATGGCGAGTCAATCGATAATTACGTTGCCATTTTACGACAACTTAGTACCAACTGTAACTTTGCTGATATGAATGACGAGATGATTCGTGACCAAATTGTTGAGAAAACCAATCTACCGAGGGTCCGAGAAAGGCTTTTAATGGAAAAGGAGTTAACGTTGGTGAAAGCCGTAAATATTACGCGTCAAATAGAGGATGCTATTCGAGAAGCAAAGATAATTGGCGAAAACGAATCTGGTTTCAATGCACAGGACCGACAGGTGAATCAAACGAGGTCCGCCCCCACACCATTTTCAAGGAAACCTAATACTCATGGTTCGAGACCGCCGACAAGACTGTGTTATAGATGCGGTTCGAGGGAGCATCTTGCCAACGACAAGTCATGCAAAGCCAAGGATAAAAAATGCCGAAAATGTTCGAGAATTGGGCATTTTTCTAATGTGTGCCGCAGCACTGGTGAGCAGGTGAGAATTCATCAAGTTACTACACTACGGGATTCTAACGCATGCAATACTACGGAAGCCGCAGGAAACGGTGATTTAAATGTTTTGATGACAAATCCCACAGGAGTGAAAGTCAAGCCTATTACATGTACGGTGAAAGTAAATGATGTGCCTCTTAATCTTATTGTTGATACAGGATCGTGTTGTTCTATTATTTCTTGTGATACTTTCAGTAAATTTTTCTTGCTGGAAGCACTTGAGAAGGTTCCGACGGATGTAAATCTGACGTCATACTCAATGCATTCAATCAAAGTGTTGGGATGTTTCAAAGCTTCGGTGAGTTACTTGGAGAAAACAGCAGTGACGACCTTTTACGTAGTTGAGAAGGGGAATAACCTACTAGGCAGAGATCTGATTACTTCATTGGACATCAATATTTTGGGACAGGACTTAAAGTGCAATGGTGTTAGTGATGTTAAGGACGGTAAAAGTACTAATTTTAATACTTCATTACCACCCCATGTTCAACCATATTCTAATATGTTTTCTGATGATCCCGAGTTAAGTACAGTTAAGGGTTTCATTCATAAAGTCAAAGTGAATGAAAATGTCAAACCTAAGCATCAAAAGCTTAGAAGGTTGCCTTTCAGTGTACGGGAAAGGGTTTCAAACGAATTGAAGAAGTTGGAATCCTCGGGGGTGATTGAAAAGATAGATTCTTCTGAATGGGTGTCTCCCATTGTGGTTTCATACAAAAGGTCTGGGAAAATAAGACTGTGCGTAGATCTTAGGGAAGTTAACAAAGCAGTAATTCCCGATTCTTTTCCACTCCCTAAAATAGACGAGTTGTTAGGGGAGTTACGTAATTCAAAGGTATTCTCACAACTTGATCTCACATCAGCGTATCATCAATTGTTATTACACCCTGATTCTAGGTCACTCACAGCATTCATAACTCATAATGGGTTATTTCAATACAAGAGAGTTTGTTTTGGTCTCTCCTCTGCTCCTTCGGTGTTTCAAAAAATGATGTATACAATACTTGCCGGTATTGACGGAGTTCAATGTTATTTGGATGATGTAATCATATATGGTAGGACTGAAGAAGAGCATAATAAAGCATTGGAAACTGTTCTAGCCAAACTAAATTCTTACGGTATCAAACTGAATATGGGGAAATGCAAGTTCAATCAAACTTCAATGAAATTTTTAGGACATGTCGTAAGTGAAGAGGGCGTAAGAGTTGATGACAAATATACTGCAATTACAGGTGCTAGTGTCCCTAAGGATGAAAAAGCACTACGGTCATTTTTGGGTTTGGCCGGATACTTTTCTAAGTACATACCTAATTTTGCTCAAAAGGTAGAACCACTTAGGAAAATTTTGCGCAAAGGGAATACATTCATATGGTCAAAAGAATGTCAAGAAAGTTTTGATGATGTGAAATTTCATATTGGTAAAGATCCAGTACTTGCTATGTATGATCCTGGACTGGATTGTATAGTAAGGACAGATGCGTCACAAGACGGGTTAGGTGCCTGTCTTAACCAAGTAAAAAATGGGTTAGAAGTGACCGTTTTTTGTGCGTCCCGCACTTTATCTCATGCAGAAAGAAAATATTCTGTAGGGGAAAAGGAGGCCCTTGCTTGCGTGTGGGCCTGTGAAAAATGGCATGTTTTTCTGTGGGGCAGGAAATTCAAATTGTGTACTGATCACCAAGCATTGATTACATTACTTACCAAGGGTACAGATCGTCAATCAATGAGGATTGCTAGGTGGGCTTGTAGATTGATGAAATATGATTATGAAATGGTGTTTACAAAAGGTTGTGACAATATTGTAGCTGATTCATTATCGAGATTACCCCTGGCTTCATCAGATTTAAATTTTAAGGATGATGATCAGGAGGTAATTTGCCAGGTTTTGTGGGAACCTATGTACAAATTAATTTCTTTAGACGAGTTTAAAGAATTTTGCAGAAATGACGATTGTTTTCGTATTTTGAAAAGTTACATTTGCAATGGTTGGCCCAAATTTAAAGATGTTAAAGATTGTGCCAAGCCATTTTATTTTGCTAAAGATGAATATTGCATAGTTGGTGATATTGTTATGAGGGGTGATAGGATTTTAGTACCTCATGAGCTTACTTCAAGGGTGTTGTCATTCGCTCATGAAGCACATCAGGGGATGACCCGAACAAAACAAAGGTTAAGGGAACTCTACTGGTGGCCCATGATGGATGTTCAAGTGGAAGATATGATTAAGGATTGTTTTGTTTGTCAACAGAATGACAAAACTGTAAAAACTGCTTATGCTCCTTTACAACCAGTGTTGTATCCAGAAAATCACTGGGACAAAATTGCGATGGATATTGTTGGTCCATTTGAAGCGGGTCCTACAGATTGCAGATTTGCGATCACAATTGTGGATTATTTCAGTAAATGGCCTGAAGTTTGTTTTACGTCCACAGTAACAACAACCAAAATTACGTCGTTTTTGAAGCAAATTTTCAGTCGAGAGGGTTTTCCGAAAGAAGTCATTACAGACAATGGTCCTCAGTTCAAGTCAAAAGAATTTGATGATTTTTTGCGTGAAAGGGGAATAGTGCACCGCTGTTCATCTTTGTACTATCCACAGGCAAATGGTGCAGTGGAAAGGTTTAATTCAGTTTTGAAAAGTATAGTTCAAAATGCAATCAATTTGGGTAGACCATGGAAAGAAACAGTGTTACAATATCTTGGTGTATATAGGGCTACCGCACATGCAACTACAGGGGTGTCGCCATCTGTATTGGCACATGGTAGACATATGAGAACAAAACTCAATATTGTAGGATATGGGTTGCCTAAAGTCAATGTTGGTAAAGTTAGGCATAGAGTAAAACGCCAACAACAAAGGTACAAGAAGTATGCTGATCGGAAAAGGAATGTTAAATTAAGTGGTCTTCATGAAGGAGACTGGGTTCGGATAAAAAAAGGTTTGTGGGTCCAAAAAGGGTCAAGGCATTACAGTGATCCTATCAGAATTGTAAAGAAAATCAGTGATCATACTTTTCAAATGTCTGATGGAAGGAAATGGAATGTGAGTAAATTAGTTAAGTGTAATCCACCGGAAACTGGTACTAAATTTTGTTTTGATGATGCCGTGCCTGAAAGGACAGGTTATAAAGCTCCTAATTTGGAATTAAGTCAAGAGTTAGGTCGAGGGAGAAGACAAAAGAAACGTCCTCAATGGCACAAGGATTACGTAATGTATTGATTTTATTTTAAGCCAGAGGAAAATGTGACATCTAATTATTATTGGCTTAACTAGTCTTCTACTCCCTACACCTGTTTCCGTTTGCATTTATGCAAATGTGCTTTACTTCAGTTTTATTGTTATAATGTATTACGTAACTGTTTGATGTTGAACACGTATATAAAGGTTGCACGTGGAAATAAACAAGGAGTTGGATTTACGTTACTGCTGTGTTCGGTATACTAATTTATTCCCCCTGACTACACGACAGTGAGTATACGTGTCGCCTGCTATAAAGTTTCAAGTGGACCTATTTTACCACCCTGTGTGGGCGTTTTCCCTCTCGACCAATCCAAATCGGTTACATGGTTGGCCAAACTCTCTCTATATACGGCTCTGACTGACTGCAGGGAAATAGAGGACAAATGTGTGCAACCAAAACAAACAGTGTTGGTAGGAAATGAGCTTTTATCCTAAGGTCACTGGTTGGAATCTCGTTGTAGTTATAGAAAGAGTCAGGTTGCTGTCTTAACGGTTAGCTTGTTAGTTCCCTGTCATTTGTCTTGATTCGTTTATTTTACAAATAGTAAAGATAACATATAATCTGATATTGTATCAGTGGAATTTTGAAAAAAAATGAATGTAATAAAACATCAATTATCTAAAGAACTAAATGAATCGATTATTTAACAATTAAGCAGAAGATATGGCCGTATTGGAGATGAATTGTTTGCTACATTTGTTTGATCGTTTGTTGTTGTTGTTGGGGGGGGGGGGGTTTGGGAGGCTGTACATTTTTTTTTACATTTTTTTTACAATTGACCCTTCGTTTTAACTTAAACAGGTTTTCTTGTAGGTAAATATTATTGTTTAATAGGCAAAATTGCAGAAAATATGCTGAATTCATGAGCGAAAATCATATCCTCCTAGCATTCTGTATATATGGCGAAGATATGAATTTTTCTACTTTGCAATCTTTCATCAATTGCATCTGGTAACAGCAGTATAGATGTCATAAGGGCATTTTAGTTGAATGGGGCTTTGCTTTCTTTATATTTTGTCAATTATTTATCAACTCATATTTTTACAATAGAAATATGATATTCTAAGCTCACACAGCTTTGACAGCTAAGCACATTTTCCAATTGTATCATGCATCAATGATAAATCAACAACAAGAAGATGATAATAAAACAAAGCTGTTTTCCAGTTGACGTCATATACCCCCTACTGTGGTCTAACTTCCTGCAGTAGTTGAAAGTTTAGCCAGTAAATATAGGTTATACATTCAATCAACTATATCTAGAGTTAGACGGTGGATATTTGAGATGTGGTTTTCAACTAGCAGTGTAGAATATTTTATCTCTTTAACATAACTGTTATATTGTCTGCAACCAGAAAATCCTTTCAAGTGACGTTATTTCACTTCCTGCTATGAAAGAATCATTCATATTTCTTTTTCATAATTTGCCTTTGACTGTGAAGAGATTTTCTCGAGGGCAGAACGAAGATGTTTCAAAACTGATGACTGAGGTCTTGCTCCTCAATCGGGGAAACATTACTTTGCACGAATTCTTTTTCATCTGTCTAGCGGGGAATATCGCTTCGCTCACTGAGTCACTCACCTCATGTTCACCCTCAAATTCCCTAACAACCTAACCCACACTCTCACCGAACCCCTTTGAAGAAGCTTTCGAAATGCATTAACAGTAAATCGCAATATGCGCAAACAGTTGGTTACTGTGACGTCACATTAAAAAGAGGGCGCTATATGCTGCTCTGTTCGTTGATAAACATTGCCACTACACATCTCCATGATGTCACAGTTACCAACAATATGAATGCAGTTATTATTACTTATCGTATATCAACAAACGAAGTTGTCTACACAAACGTTGACGTTAAAAGGTTCTTTTCCAATTTCGTTTATTTCCATTTTCATGTTTTATATTTTATGATAATTTTCAAGTTATATTTCCTTCTTTTAAGATAAATGTAGCATAGGCAACTTGAATACCATGTCGAGCTAACCGCAAATGTATGTACATATGTAATAGCACCAGGGTGCTGCATTCTATATTGCTGAAATAGACTATAAAGTGGCGCAAATATAAGTACATCATGCACATATAGGAAGGGAAGACACTCCTTAGGTTGCAGTAACAAACTTATAACACCAATTGTAAAATTATGAATAAGAGCGAATAAATACTCCAAAACTGTCCAAAAATGCTTATATGTTTCTGGTCTCCCTCTCCCTCTCCTTTACTTTTCGTATCCGTTAATTGGCTTTATTTAGCAGTTTCATTTTTGTCACTATCCTTCCTTAGTTTGCTCTTTGGTGTAAAATTCGTGTATGCTATCATTAGATGGAAGGAAACGAAACTGAAAAAAGCCATAATGAAAAAACCCATAATGTTGCACAAAATTTCATCTATATATGGACAACCAATACAGGAAAACCTTCAACCCCTAACAGACCGGTCAAAATTGCATGGAGGGAATAATGATGAAGAATGGTTTTTCAAGCAATTTTCGAAAATTCAGACACAGTTAGTTTATTGGTGCACATCTATTAAAACCTCTTATAACGGCTACCGTAAAACTTCGTTGAAGGAAATGAAAAAATACCAGATATTCCGAAACCGAACACTACACATATCTACAGTTGGAGGCTGTTCATCCCGGAGCGCCATTTTCATTCTCACTGATATGATGTGGTATCTGCTGTTTGCTTTAAAAATTCGAATAGTTGAAAGGAGACTGAAATAAGTAACTATTATCTGTTTATTGTGTAATGCTCCACCCGGGTGTAACGATGAGCCTGGCGGGCTCCTGGCCCAAAGGGGCCCCTATCAGGAGGTCTAAGCAAGGGCGTCCTCAGAAATGTTTACAGGGGGGGGGGGTCAGTAGGTCACAAAGGTGTAACACACTGCTTGAGTATACTACCTAAGGGGAGCGCCACCATCAGTTAGCGCGGAGCGCACGACGATTTCTTTGCCAAAAAATACTCCTAGATCGTCGGAAAAGACACTTCCCGTTCAAGTTGCATTTACACATCGGTTATTTTGAGATCTCATGTCTTAGGATTTTGACTTTCAATAATTTCAGTCATGCATTATGGGTCCGTATGCAAACTAGAGAACCGACGGTTGGGGAAATCATTGAAATGTCAAATGCTTAACTTTTTTTTGTGATTTTCCAGGGGGAGTGGGCAAGTGCCCCCCTATACTGTATGGAGTATAATGGAGACTACTGTACAAATACAGTAATCAAACCTTAATATAAACCTAATTTCGGCTGAAACTTTGTCTCCATCTAAGCCTAATTTCCTGTGCTTTTTTACTTACCACATACACCGAAGGCATCTTTATTCTTACCTTTTATATTATATTTATATGCAAGCCCTGCCTTCTTTTTCAAATGAACGCAGTTTCAAGTCTGTTGGGTGGTGGGTTATTGTTTTAGAATTTTTCAAAAAATCATATGTCCCGATGTTGTACTCAGTACAACATTGGCTGGAATTGGGTTTTACATAATATATTTCGTTTTCGATTATAATAATAAATAACATAACTAGCTCGACACAGACATTAATACCCAAAGAGCCCATGATCATGATGTCCGTATTCCGTATCACGTGAAAATATGTATATTGTCTTGTTCAGTCTTTGTATGAGTTTTTCTTTCCCAGTAAAACGGGCCCTTCCTATATAAAGAGGTATACCCTTTTTCTGTGCATCAGTATAGCGAGGGCCCCCTTTTGGTCGGGGCCACCTGGTTAGCACGGTCTGAGCCCATAGGAGATACGCTACTTTGCCCCACAATCTTTTCATTTCGAAAGACACACAGTTTAAAGTTCATTACACACTGAAGGCTTCGATTCTCTATCTGCCTTTTAAGGGAAGATCTTGGGATTTTCATCCCTATCGCTAGACATTGCTAGATATCCATACAGTACAGTGCCCTTGGGATTTCTTTGATTTTTCGGGGCCTGATCTTGGGAAATTGCAAAGTCGGAAGTGGTCACACTCTATGTAGGTCAGTGCACGACCTCTAGACGTCACTAATATACCCGATCACTTGTTATCGATGAAGTGGTGTGTTGTCGGATTTGTCAAGGTCTTGGTACTACGGGCGAAGGTCATTAATTAATTAGTTTCGTAACTCATCGGGAAGCGATTAGAGGGGTGGGCGTATGTTTGTCGGCGCGCGTTTCCATGCAGGTGGGAACAATCTCAAGAAGTGATGGGTTCGTCATGTTCCCCGACGACTCGGTAGAGTTCGAGACCATCCACAGTTGGTTTCATAGCACAATTGTACAATTTAAGGCGTCCATACACACACACACTGGTTATCATATTTAGTACCGGTATATATATAGATATCTACATTAGTGAGAGAGGAAAATTGGAAACGTCAAAAATGGAGTTGGTCGGTGTAAGGGGAAGGGTGAGGCGCACACCCCTTCGTAATCCTCGATCCATCACTGACCCTGTGTATATAATAGTGATCAGCGCTGTAATTATGACTGTTCCTCTTATCTTCCCGGTATCTTGGCGTTTATCTTCTACTCCCTCCTTTTCTCCTTTTTCTTCTTTTTATTTTCCCTTCCTTCCTCTCCTTCCTCTTCTTTTTTTCTCCCTCTTTTTTTCTATCGCTTTTTTTCTCTCCTCTTTTTCTTACCAGGGGGCGCGCGCCCTAACCCCCCCCCCCCCTGAATACGCGCCTGAATTACCTAATTTAACACTTGCTGTTCTCCTAACAGTAATTTTGAGATACGCAAAACTAACCAGCAAGTCACATTTGAAAACTTTTAGCAATTTTAGCCTGGTCAAATTTGGGGGCCAATACTGATCATCTTAAAATCTTAACAAATCTTTATAAGTTAGTTGACATATCAGAGAAAGCCAGGGACTGCAGTGTACATGACGTTACACAAAAACGCGGCTTCATTGACGAGCAATCTCCCAAATCATAAAACTGAGAGCACACTTTGGGTCCATTGTGAAGTGCATTATTTATGGGAGCGACGAGGCACCAAACTGAACGTTTCACAGTCATGAAACTTTCTCATTCCAGAGAACCTCTATGTACGGCTTTGCATAATTCCATTAATATGCATCATCCAGCTTCATGCATCATCCAGCCATTAATATGCTTCATCATCCAGCGATAACTGACAACTTACTACAACGATATTCTGGTGGGTGTGTTAGTTAAATGCTTTGGTAAAGTGCGCCAAGCCATCGCGCCACTGTATGGACTGAGATATTAGGCCGATTAACTAATAGTTACAGCTCCCCATGCAGGACGAGCTGTAAAAGATCGGCAAAAGACGTCATCACCGGGGTTCGAACCAGCGATGCAAAAGAGTGTCTCGCTCATCAGCTCGTACAGTGCACCAAGCCATAGCGCCACTGTATGGACTGAGATATTAAGCCGATTAACTAATACTTACAGCTGCCCATGAAGGCACCCGCTGTAAAAGATCGGCAGCAAAAGACGTCATCACCGGGGTTCGAACCACCGATGCAAAAGAGCGCCTCGCTCATCAGCTCGTACAGTGCGCCAAGCCATCGAGCCACAGTATGGACTGAGATATTAGGCCGATTAACTAATACTTACAGCTGCCCATGAAGGCACCCGCTGTAAAAGATCGGCAGCAAAAGACGTCATCACCAGGGTTCGAACCACCGATGCAAAAGAGAGCCTCGCTCATCAGCTCGTACAGTGCGCCAAGCCATCGAGCCACAGTATGGACTGAGATATTAGGCCGATTAACTAATACTTACAGCTGCCCATGAAAGCACCCGCTGTAAAAGATCGGCAGCAAAAGACGTCATCACCGGGGTTCGAACCACCGATGCAAAAGAGAGCCTCACTCATCAGCTCGTACAGTGCGCCAATTTTTTACTCTTTTATTGGTAGGCGAGCCCACTGGCTTACCCATCTCAAAACACTACATATAATGAAATTTTACAGAAAATGTGAAAATAATAATAAAATTAATTGTAATAAATCGCAAATGTTGCTTTTTAAGCGACACTTCAAAATTGAATACTGTAAATACGGTTACTGAGTTTCCGAGACGTGTTTTACGTCCTTCACAACTTTGCTTTAGGTCCCAGTGAACTTATGTAGGAGATGAGAATGTGATAAAATGAATAAATTCGGAGATAAATAACGCAATTACCTTGAAACATTAAGGCAGAGAAAAAAACTATTTCCAATAAAATCTAACTAAATGGACACTAACCTCTGTCGAAATTGTACGTATAGGTCGTGAAGTTGCTTTTAGAGAGCACCACTTCACTTTGAGCAAATAGATCGAAAAAGGTTTCAATTTTATTGTTTCTGTTATACACATTATAAAGGAGGTATATATTTTTCTTTACACTGTTATGAAAGAAACGTTCGATATTAATATGGTAATTATTGTTAAGACATTAGTATATATATTATATATATATATTATAAGTATTTAGCAGAAAGTCGCAAAGAATTCCTTCCCTGCGTTTATTGCTAAGCCCCAGTCCGAGAAGAGTAGAGGCTCTCCATCAGTGGCGTAGGAAGGTACTTTTGAGTGGGGGGGCTGAAGACTGATGGCCGGCCTAGGGGAGGGGTCTAAGGGGAGGGGGTGTCCCCCTCCCCTTTGGAATTTTTTGCATTTCCAGGTGGCCTCAGATGCAATTTGGTGCAATATAGCACACTTCAACACCCACTCCATTTTGTAAACTTAATTTTGTATTTTCACCTGGCCTTAGATGCAATTTGGTGCTCCAAATGACATTTTTTTTTTCATTTGGAAATGAAAAAGGGGTTTTCTGACTTGCGGAGCGGGGGGGCGGAATGATACTTCCGCCCCTCCACATTTTTCACTGGGGGGCTGGCGCCCCCCCCCCCCCCCCCAGCCCCCCGGTTCCTACGCCCTTGCTCTCCATTGATTGACGTCGTCAATGTTATAAATACAGTTAAGTTTCTTTATCACGGTATTCCACAACGGGAAAATAAGTGGGCAGTCAATGAATAGATGGATGACCGTTTCAATAGATTTACCACAAAACGTACAATCTGGAGTATCAACAATGTTAAACTTGCAGAGTTTATCGCTCGTATAGAGAATATTGTGCATAATTTTAAAGTCGATATCAGCATCGTGAAAACACTTCGGATTCCTATAGATGTTTTTCCAGCGATTATCAAAGTCGATACCTCTAAACTGGTTATTCCAATGGTTTTCTCCTTTAGGGGGTTTGCCAACACTGTTACGTAACAGACTAGTCGTCTGTTTGCACGTAAGCTTAGAAGGGTCTATAACCTTAGAACCACTCGTGAATGTGACCACGATATCAATGTCTAACTGACAAGAAACAATTATATCTGAAGAATAGATTTCTGTCATCCATTCTGCGGGGATTGCCTTAGCAATTATTTCAATGTACTCCCGAACTTCTTCTATAGAGAGGGGGTTATTTGGATTAGTTGTATGAATGCAATCATGAACCGCCTCAGCTGGTAAGCGAGAAGGGATTATCTCATACATGAGGTCACTAACCCTGATAATTCCACCATCAATAAAATGACTATTGAAAAGAGTAGAATCTTTGCTATTACGAATGAAAGGATTGTGAAAAATTGGCTGGTGGAGAATCTCTTCTCTTGTTTGTGGAGGTCTTATTTGACCTCTACTTAGCCTTTTCCACGCTAACAACATTTCACGATAAAATGGGCTGAGCAGTCGAATAGATTTGTCGTCGGGAACGATTTGGAAAATACTTAGTCCTAGCTGCATGTTTTCGTAATGATTAAAAAAATACATAATTAACTTATTCAATTTCATATTAATATTTTTACTTAAAATCTTACTGATATACTTGATTCTTAATGCATCACGAGTAACTCCAATATCACTCAGATTAAGGCCCCCTTTGTTACATGGTAAAAGTAGAGTTGTATACTGAATAGATGGCTTCTTGCCATTCCAGATAAAATCGGTAACACTCCGCCGTAGGGCTGTTATAACCCATTCGGGAATGGGGGAAACAGTTGCTAGATAAACCAAGCGAGAAATTACCAGTGAATTAATGATGCAAGATTTGCCTTTAAAAGACAGATTCCGTCCTTTCCACCGATTCAGGAGTACTTGGCAAACCTTAACTCTTTGCTCCCAATTTTCAATTTCAGCTTTTTCCCGATTATTACCTATGTCTACCTCTAGTATGGTAATGTAGTCTTCCCTTATAGGAAATTTGAAATCGTGCACATCTATGTGGCTTTTACCAATTACGAGCAGTTCAGTTTTGTCCATATTGCACTTTGACCCGGAGGCTCTTTCGTAAATTTTGATGACATTTAGAATAGAAAAAATACTGGCAATGTTAGAAACGAAGAAAGTAGTATCGTCGGCATGTTGAAACATCTTTGCTTCAACGTCACAAAAATTGATACCAGTGATCTGGGAATTATTAACAATAGCCTCATGAAAGGGTTCGGCACTAAGAACATATAAAATTGCCGAAATTGGGCAACCCTGACGTACCCCTCTACTAATAGGAAACACATCGGAGATAAAACCATTGTGTTTGATGCAACTCTGAATATTACTGTAAAGAATTCTGATCCATTTCTGAAAATTGGGACCGAAGCCCATCCTATTAATTACTTCATAAAGGTACTTATGTTCGACACGGTCAAAAGCTTTGTACTGGTCGACTTTGAGGGCAATGCCTTTCCCGTTGTTAATGTTTACATAATCAATAATATTTTGCATCATTATAACATTTTCAGTTATGTCTCTACCCGGAATACTACAAGTCTGGTTTTCAGAAATTAAAGAACCTACTACAGTGGAAATACGTTTTGTCAGTGTTTTACTTATAATTTTGTAGTCCGTATTAAGAATACTAAAAGGTCTCCAATTTGTGAGACGCCGCAAATCTCCTTTCTTAGGAATAAGAGTTAAAACGCCTGTTCTCATCGAAGTACATAATTCATTAGCATAAAATATTTCTTTAGTAAGTTTCTCAAAAATGTCCATAAAGTCGGACCAAAAGGTTTTAAAGAACAGCGGTGTCAAGCCATCCAGTCCTGGACTCTTGTTTGGCTCCATGGAAAAAAGGGCGTTCTTCATCTCTTCCACAGTTATTTCGTTTTCGCAAAAATTTGCGTCCTTTGGTGATAAATTTCTTGTTATTTCGTTTAACAGAAGATCGAGACAGCTTTCGTCGGTATTTTCCGATTTGTATAATTTTGAATAAAAACGTATTTGTTCCGAAATAATTTCCTTGGGATTTTGGATAATATTGCCTGTGTCGGTTAAGAGTGTTTTCATGACTTTCTTTTTCTGTCGGCTTTTCTCCAGATTGAGAAAAAAATTAGTGGATTTCTCGCCCTCTTCAAACCATTGAATTTTGGATCTAATAGCACTGGCTTCGATCTCCTTTGTTATTAAAATAGTAAGTTCCTCCTCTATGGACACCAACCTGCTGGTGTCATAGTTGCTAAATCGTTGGGCCTTTTGTCTTTCGTAGTGTGCTTGTTTTTCTAAATTTCTCTTTCTTCGTCGTAGACTTCGTTGATTTTTCTTACCATATTTAATTGATGCATCTTTAATCTTAAATTTCAGGCTGTCGTACCACTGGAGGAAGTTCGTGTGGTAGTCGGGTTGTACTTTCTCGTGTTTAATTAATTCCTCTATTTTTGTGATAAATATGTCGTCTTTGAGTAGCGAATTATTGAAAATCCAGTAACCTTTACCTCTCGGAGTAAGTGAGAGGTCTAGGGTCAAATCGACAAAGTCGTGATCTGAACGGGGATAAATATTAATTTTACAATCTGTCGTATTGTACTTTAAGCTCTTTGATATAAGAATCCTGTCAATTCTAGATGACGTGCGCCCATCAATGGCGTTACGAATACAAGTAAAAGAAGCTTTCTTTGGGTTTCTGTCCCTCCAAATATCTATAATATCATTTTCTGTAATGATTTCCTTCAATAATTTCCGAGTAACGTCGGGATATGATTTGATAGGGTATTTATCTAAGTATATATTAAGTATATTGTTATAATCGCCTGTTACAATCACTGGTTTCGTAATTTCTCGTAGTCGTTTTTGTAAATCCATAAAAAATAATTTTCTTTCGGTGGTGGCGTTTGGAGCGTAAATTCCAAAAAGCGTTATTGAGTGATCGTCTACGTTTAGATCTAATTGAAGGATTCGACCGTTATCGTCCGTAATACTTTGATCAACAGTAATATCACTGTCTTTCTTGATCAGGCACGTGACTCCTCGACGGTTGTTATCCTTGGAGTTGGATGAAAAAATTTCCCCTCCCCATTCTTGCCTGGCGTTTTCGTGACACTTTGCGTCCCAAAAGGTTTCTTGTAAAATTATTATATCATATTTCTTTTGGCGGACTAAGCTGAAAAATTCACTTCTCTTGTCTACATTGCGCAGACCGTTACAGTTCAGTGATGTCAACAGTAGCATAGTTAAAATATGTGTCAAGTTGAATTTTGCTTTTCTTTAGGTGTAAAAGTCCTCGCTGATGACAGGTTCGGCGTTGTGTCGTTTCTACGTTGCGTGTCTTTCGCCCGAACTGTTTTTCTTGGTTTTATGAATTCCTCGTCACTTGAGGCGGTTCTTTTGGTTCCGGTAGGGTCGGTCGAGGAGGTTTTTCCTGAGAGATGTGGTGTTGGTTTTGGTATATTTGGGTTGTCGGTCTCCATATCGTGGTTCACTGTTTCTGTTTCTGTTTCCCGGTTTCCTTGTCGTTCAGTTTGTTTCGCATTGTTACTTTCTTCCGTTTCGTTTAACTCGTTGCTTTCGTTTCGTGGTTGTTCATTTTCGTTATGTTTTGGTACGTCCATTCCCTCCTCTTGGTTCGATTCTTGGGTGTTCTCCTGTTGGCCATCGCGTTGATTCTCAGGGCACAAGAAACTTTTGTGGCCATATTCGTGGCATCGATAGCATTGCACGTTTGGACATCTGCTTTCTGAGTGTCCTTGGGCGTGGCAGACTTTACATGAGTATTTGGGACAGTTACGCATTAGGTGATCTTCACTGAGGCATCTGTTGCAAACACGTGTCTGTCCATTGTGCTTTATGCGGAGATGAATGTCCCCAAATGTAAGGGCATATGGGAGACTCGTTGTTTTGTTAGGAAGCTCTACTCTAACAAAGCGAATTCCATTCTCGATACTTGGGTGATCTTCATAGTGTTTACGAGTCCAATTGGACTTTACTTTACAACCCAGTTCAATCAACTTGTTAGTGAGTTCATTATCCTCAATGTAATAGGGTACTCCGAAGAAGCTTACCGTCGTTATGGTCTTCGATACTCCCGTTACAACACACTGATCGTTTTTTATTGTAAGTCCAATCTCTTGTAACAGTTCAACATCTTGACTCTTCTTCAAAGTGGCAATCCATTGACCACCGGTCTTAACAACTCCCATAATGTTTTCCTTCCCAATATCGTTCGAAATTGCTTTGAGAACATCGCTGGCATTGTAGGAGCTGTCGATAATACGAACACTGTTATCCTTCAGAATGTTTGAGTTTGGATTCTCGGAACCCATTCCTGCACGAAAGGTAGCCATCGCGCCCAAGGACGCCGTGGTTGTCGCAACAAGCAACTAGGAAATAGTAGGATTTCTCTAATTACTGGAAGGAAAAGAAGTAAAAATTCGGCTCAACAATACCCGAACAGTGTTTGCCAGGACAAAAAAGTACAGTGCGCCAAGCCATCGCGCCACTGTATGGACTGAGATATTAGGCCGATTAACTAATACTTACAGCTGCCCATGAAGGCACCCGCTGTAAAAGATCGGCAGCAAAAGACGTCATCACCGGGGTTCGAACCGCCGATGCAAAAGAGAGCCTCGCTCATCAGCTCGTACAGTGCGCCAAGCCATCGCGCCACTGTATGGACTGAGATATTAGGCCGATTAACTAATACTTACAGCTGCCCATCAAGGCACCCGCTGTAAAAGATCGGCAGCAAAAGACGTCATCACCGAGGTTCGAACCACCGATGCAAAAGAGAGCCTCGCTCATCAGCTCGTACAGTTTGCCAAGCCATCGCGCCACTGTATGGACTGAGATATTAGGCCGATTAACTAATACTTACAGCTGCCCATGAAGGCACCCGCTGTAAAAGATCGGCAGCAAAAGACGTCATCACCGAGGTTCGAACCACCGATGCAAAAGAGAGCCTCGCTCATCAGCTCGTACAGTGCGCCAAGCCACCGCGCCACTGTATGGACTGAGATATTAGGCCGATTAACTAATACATACAACTGCCCATGAAGGCACCCGCTGTAAAAGATCGGCAGCAAAAGACGTCATCACCGCGGTTCGAACCACCGATGCAAAAGAGAGCTTCGCTCATCAGCTCGTACAGTGCGCCAAGCCATCGCGCCACTGTATGGACTGAGATATTAGGCCGATTAACTAATACTTACAGCTGCCCATGAAGGCACCCGCTGTAAAAGATCGGCAGCAAAAGACGTCATCACCAGGGTTCGAACCACCGATGCAAAAGAGAGCCTCGCTCATCAGCTCGTACAGTGCGCCAAGCCATCGCGCCACTGTATGGACTGAGATATAAGGCCGATTAACTAATACTTACAGCTGCCCATGAAGGCACCCGCTGTAAAAGATCGGCAGCAAAAGACGTCATCACCGGGGTTCGAACCACCGATGCAAAAGAGAGCCTCGCTCATCAGCTCGTACAGTGCGCCAAGCCATCGCGCCACTGTATGGACTGAGATATTAGGCCGATTAACTAATACTTACAGCTGCCCATGAAGGCACCCGCTGTAAAAGATCGGCAGCAAAAGACGTCATCACCGAGGTTCGAACCACCGATGCAAAAGAGAGCCTCGCTCATCAGCTCGTACAGTGCGCCAAGCCATCGCGCCACTGTGTGGACTGAGATATTAGGCCGATTAACTAATACTTACAGCTGCCCATGAAGGCACCCGCTGTAAAAGATCGGCAGCAAAAGACGTCATCACCGGGGTTCGAACCACCGATGCAAAAGAGAGCCTCGCTCATCAGCTCGTACAGTGCGCCAAGCCATCGCGCCACTGTATGGACTGAGATATTAGGCCGATTAACTAATACATACAACTGCCCATGTAGGCACCCGCTGTAAAAGATCGGCAGCAAAAGACGTCATCACCGCGGTTCGAACCACCGATGCAAAAGAGAGCTTCGCTCATCAGCTCGTACAGTGCGCCAAGCCATCGCGCCACTGTATGGACTGAGATATTAGGCCGATTAACTAATACTTACAGCTGCCCATGAAGGCACCCGCTGTAAAAGATCGGCAGCAAAAGACGTCATCACCGGGGTTCGAACCACCGATGCAAAAGAGAGCCTCGCTCATCAGCTCGTACAGTGCGCCAAGCCATCGCGCCACTGTATGGACTGAGATATTAGGCCGATTAACTAATACTTACAGCTGCCCATGTAGGCACCCGCTGTAAAAGATCGGCAGCAAAAGACGTCATCACCGGGATTCGAACCACCGATGCAAAAGAGAGCCTCGCTCATCAGCTCGTACAGTGCGCCAAGCCATCGCGCCACTGTATGGACTGAGATATTAGGCCGATTAACTAATACTTACAGCTGCCCATGAAGGCACCCGCTGTAAAAGATCGGCAGCAAAAGACGTCATCACCGAGGTTCGAACCACCGATGCAAAAGTGAGCCTCGCTCATCAGCTCGTACAGTGCGCCAAGCCATCGCGCCACTGTGTGGACTGAGATATTAGGCCGATTAACTAATACTTACAGCTGCCCATGAAGGCACCCGCTGTAAAAGATCGGCAGCAAAAGACGTCATCACCGGGGTTCGAACCACCGATGCAAAAGAGAGCCTCGCTCATCAGCTCGTACAGTGCGCCAAGCCATCGCGCCACTGTATGGACTGAGATATTAGGCCGATTAACTAATACATACAGCTGCCCATGTAGGCACCCGCTGTAAAAGATCGGCAGCAAAAGACGTCATCACCGCGGTTCGAACCACCGATGCAAAAGAGAGCTTCGCTCATCAGCTCGTACAGTGCGCCAAGCCATCGCGCCACTGTATGGACTGAGATATTAGGCCGATTAACTAATACTTACAGCTGCCCATGAAGGCACCCGCTGTAAAAGATCGGCAGCAAAAGACGTCATCACCGGGGTTCGAACCACCGATGCAAAAGAGAGCCTCGCTCATCAGCTCGTACAGTGCGCCAAGCCATCGCGCCACTGTATGGACTGAGATATTAGGCCGATTAACTAATACTTACAGCTGCCCAGGAAGGCACCCGCTGTAAAAGATCGGCAGCAAAAGACGTCATCACCGGGGTTCGAACCACCGATGCAAAAGAGAGCCTCGCTCATCAGCTCGTACAGTGCGCCAAGCCATCGCGCCACTGTATGGACTGAGATATTAGGCCGATTAACTAATACTTACAGCTGCCCATGTAGGCACCCGCTGTAAAAGATCGGCAGCAAAAGACGTCATCACCGGGATTCGAACCACCGATGCAAAAGAGAGCCTCGCTCATCAGCTCGTACAGTGCGCCAAGCCATCGCGCCACTGTATGGACTGAGATATTAGGCCGATTAACTAATACTTACAGCTGCCCATCAAGGCACCCGCTGTAAAAGATCGGCAGCAAAAGACGTCATCACCGGGATTCGAACCACCGATGCAAAAGAGAGCCTCGCTCATCAGCTCGTACAGTGCGCCAAGCCATCGAGACACAGTATGGACTGAGATATTAGGCCGATTAACTAATACTTACAGCTGCCCATCAAGGCACCCGCTGTAAAAGATCGACAAAAACGTCATCACCGGGGTTCGAACCACCGATGCAAAAGAGAGCCTCGCTCATCAGCTCGTACAGTGCGCCAAGCCATCGCGCCACTGTATGGACTGAGATATTAGGCCGATTAACTAATACTTACAGCTGCCCATGAAGGCACCCGCTGTAAAAGATCGGCAGCAAAAGACGTCATCACCGGGGTTCGAACCACCGATGCAAAAGAGAGCCTCGCTCATCAGCTCGTACAGTGCGCCAAGCCATCGCGCCACTGTATGGACTGAGATATTAGGCCGATTAATTAATACTTACAGCTGCCCATCAAGGCACCCGCTGTAAAAAAACGGCAGCAAAAGACGTCATCACCGAGGTTCGAACCACCGATGCAAAAGAGAGCCTCGCTCATCAGCTCGTACAGTGCGCCAAGCCATCGCGCCACTGTGTGGGCTGAGATATTAGGCCGATTAACTAATACTTACAGCTGCCCATCAAGGCACCCGCTGTAAAAGATCGGCAGCAAAAGACGTCATCACCGGGGTTCGAACCACCGATGCAAAAGAGAGCCTCGCTCATCAGCTCGTACAGTGCGCCAAGCCATCGCGCCACTGTATGGACTGAGATATTAGGCCGATTAACTAATACATACAACTGCCCAGGAAGGCACCCGCTGTAAAAGATCGGCAGCAAAAGACGTCATCACCGGGCTTCGAACCACCGATGCAAATGAAAGCCTCGCTCATCAGCTCGTACAGTGCGCCAAGCCATCGCGCCACTGTATGGACTGAGATATTAGGCCGATTAACTTATACTTACAGCTGCCCATGTAGGCACCCGCTGTAAAAGATCGGTAGCAAAAGACGTCATCACCGGGATTCGAACCACCGATGCAAAAGAGAGCCTCGCTCATCAGCTCGTACAGTGCGCCAAGCCATCGCGCCACTGTGTGGACTGAGATATTAGGCCGATTAACTAATACTTACAGCTGCCCAGGAAGGCACCCGCTGTAAAAGATCGGCAGCAAAAGACGTCATCACCGAGGTTCGAACCGCCGATGCAAAAGAGAGCCTCGCTCATCAGCTTGTACAGTGCGCCAAGCCATCGCGCCACTGTGTGGACTGAGATATTAGGCCGATTAACTAATACTTACAGCTGCCCATCAAGGCACCCGCTGTAAAAGATCGGCAGCAAAAGACGTCATCACCGGGGTTCGAACCACCGATGCAAAAGAGAGCCTCGCTCATCAGCTCGTACAGTGCGCCAAGCCATCGCGCCACTGTATGGACTGAGATATTAGGCCGATTAACTAATACATACAACTGCCCATGTAGGCACCCGCTGTAAAAGATCGGCAGCAAAAGACGTCATCACCGCGGTTCGAACCACCGATGCAAAAGAGAGCTTCGCTCATCAGCTCGTACAGTGCGCCAAGCCATCGCGCCACTGTATGGACTGAGATATTAGGCCGATTAACTAATACTTACAGCTGCCCATGAAGGCACCCGCTGTAAAAGATCGGCAGCAAAAGACGTCCTCACCGGGGTTCGAACCACCGATGCAAAAGAGAGCCTCGCTCATCAGCTCGTACAGTGCGCCAAGCCATCGCGCCACTGTATGGACTGAGATATTAGGCCGATTAACTAATACAGCTGCCCATGAAGGCACCCGCTGTAAAAGATCGGCAGCAAAAGACGTCATCACCGGGGTTCGAACCACCGATGCAAAAGAGAGCCTCGCTCATCAGCTCGTACAGTGCGCCAAGCCATCGCGCCACTGTATGGACTGAGATATTAGGCCGATTAACTAATACTTACAGCTGCCCATGTAGGCACCCGCTGTAAAAGATCGGCAGCAATAGACGTCATCACCGGGATTCGAACCACCGATGCAAAAGAGAGCCTCGCTCATCAGCTCGTACAGTGCGCCAAGCCATCGCGCCACTGTATGGACTGAGATATTAGGCCGATTAACTAATACTTACAGCTGCCCATGAAGGCACCCGCTGTAAAAGATCGGCAGCAAAAGACGTCATCACCGGGATTCGAACCACCGATGCAAAAGAGAGCCTCGCTCATCAGCTCGTACAGTGCGCCAAGCCATCGAGACACAGTATGGACTGAGATATTATGCCGATTAACTAATACTTACAGCTGCCCATGAAGGCACCCGCTGTAAAAGATCGACAAAAACGTCATCACCGGGGTTCGAACCACCGATGCAAAAGAGAGCCTCGCTCATCAGCTCGTACAGTGCGCCAAGCCATCGCGCCACTGTATGGACTGAGATATTAGGCCGATTAACTAATACATACAACTGCTCATGTAGGCACCCGCTGTAAAAGATCGACAAAAACGTCATCACCGGGGTTCGAACCACCGATGCAAAAGAGAGCCTCTCTCATCAGCTCGTACAGTGCGCCAAGCCATCGCGCCACTGTATGGACTGAGATATTAGGCCGATTAACTAATACATACAACTGCTCATGTAGGCACCCGCTGTAAAAGATCGGCAGCAAAAGACGTCATCACCGCGGTTCGAACCACCGATGCAAAAGAGAGCCTCGCTCATCAGCTCGTACAGTGCGCCAAGCAATCGCGCCACTGTATGGACTGAGATATTAGGCCGATTAACTAATACTTACAGCTGCCCATGTAGGCACCCGCTGTAAAAGATCGGCAGCAAAAGACGTCATCACCGCGGTTCGAACCACCGATGCAAAAGAGAGCTTCGCTCATCAGCTCGTACAGTGCGCCACGCCATCGCGCCACTGTATGGACTGAGATATTAGGCCGATTAACTAATACTTACAGCTGCCCATCAAGGCACCCGCTGTAAAAGATCGGCAGCAAAAGACGTCATCACCGGGGTTCGAACCACCGATGCAAAAGAGAGCCTCGCTCATCAGCTCGTACAGTGCGCCAAGCCATCGCGCCACTGTATGGACTGAGATATTAGGCCGATTAACTAATACTTACAGCTGCCCATCAAGGCACCCGCTGTAAAAGATCGGCAGCAAAAGACGTCATCACCGGGGTTCGAACCACCGATGCAAAAGAGAGCCTCGCTCATCAGCTCGTACAGTGCGCCAAGCCATCGCGCCACTGTATGGACTGAGATATTAGGCCGATTAACTAATACTTGCAGCTGCCCATCAAGGCACCCGCTGTAAAAGATCGGCAGCAAAAGACGTCATCACCGGGGTTCGAACCACCGATGCAAAAGAGAGCCTCGCTCATCAGCTCGTACAGTGCGCCAAGCCATCGCGCCACTGTATGGACTGGGATATTAGGCCGATTAACTAATACTTACAGCTGCCCATGTAGGCACCCGCTGTAAAAGATCGGTAGCAAAAGACGTCATCACCGGGGTTCGAACCACCGATGCAAAAGAGAGCCTCGCTCATCAGCTCGTACAGTGCGCCAAGCCATCGCGCCACTGTGTGGACTGAGATATTAGGCCGATTAACTAATACTTACAGCTGCCCATCAAGGCACCCGCTGTAAAAGATCGGCAGCAAAAGACGTCATCACCGGGGTTCGAACCACCGATGCAAAAGAGAGCCTCGCTCATCAGCTCGTACAGTGCGCCAAGCCATCGCGCCACTGTATGGACTGAGATATTAGGCCGATTAACTAATACTTACAGCTGCCCATGAAGGCACCCGCTGTAAAAGATCGGCAGCAAAAGACGTCATCACCGGGGTTCGAACCACCGATGCAAAAGAGAGCCTCGCTCATCAGCTCGTAGAGTGCGCCAAGCCATCGCGCCACTGTATGGACTGAGATATTAGGCCGATTAACTAATACTTACAGCTGCCCATGTAGGCACCCGCTGTAAAAGATCGGCAGCAAAAGACGTCATCACCGGGATTCGAACCACCGATGCAAAAGAGAGCCTCGCTCATCAGCTCGTACAGTGCGCCAAGCCATCGCGCCACTGTATGGACTGAGATATTAGGCCGATTAACTAATACTTACAGCTGCCCAGGAAGGCACCCGCTGTAAAAGATCGGCAGTAAAAGACGTCATCACCGGGGTTCGAACCACCGATGCAAAAGAGAGCCTCGCTCATCAGCTCGTACAGTGCGCCAAGCCATCGCGCCACTGTATGGACTGAGATATTAGGCCGATTAACTAATACTTACAGCTGCCCATGTAGGCACCCGCTGTAAAAGATCGGCAGCAAAAGACGTCATCACCGGGATTCGAACCACCGATGCAAAAGAGAGCCTCGCTCATCAGCTCGTACAGTGCGCCAAGCCATCGCGCCACTGTATGGACTGAGATATTAGGCCGATTAACTAATACTTACTGCTGCCCATGAAGGCACCCGCTGTAAAAGATCGGCAGTAAAAGACGTCATCACCGGGGTTCGAACCACCGATGCAAAAGAGAGCCTCGCTCATCAGCTCGTACAGTGCGCCAAACCATCGCGCCACTGTATGGACTGAGATATTAGGCCGATTAACTAATACTTACAGCTGCCCATGTAGGCACCCGCTGTAAAAGATCGGCAGCAAAAGACGTCATCACCGGGGTTCGAACCACCGATGCAAAAGAAAGCCTCGCTCATCAGCTCGTACAGTGCGCCAAGCCATCGCGCCACTGTATGGACTGAGATATTAGGCCGATTAACTAATACTTACTGCTGCCCATGAAGGCACCCGCTGTAAAAGATCGGCAGTAAAAGACGTCATCACCGGGGTTCGAACCACCGATGCAAAAGAGAGCCTCGCTCATCAGCTCGTACAGTGCGCCAAACCATCGCGCCACTGTATGGACTGAGATATTAGGCCGATTAACTAATACTTACAGCTGCCCATGTAGGCACCCGCTGTAAAAGATCGGCAGCAAAAGACGTCATCACCGGGGTTCGAACCACCGATGCAAAAGAGAGCCTCGCTCATCAGCTCGTACAGTGCGCCAAGCCCTCGCGCCACTGTATGGACTGAGATATTAGGCCGATTAACTAATACTTACAGCTGCCCATGTAGGCACCCGTTGTAAAAGATCGGCAGCAAAAGACGTCATCACCGGGGTTCGAACCACCGATGCAAAAGAGAGCCTCGCTCATCAGCTCGTACAGTGCGCCAAGCCATCGCGCCACTCTATGGACTGAGATATCAGGCCGATTAACTAATACTTACAGCTGCCCATGAAGGCACCCGCTGTAAAAGATCGGCAGTAAAAGACGTCATCACCGGGGTTCGAACCACCGATGCAAAAGAGAGCCTCGCTGATCAGCTCGTAGAGTGCGCCAAGCCATCGCGCCACTGTATGGACTGAAATATTAGTCCGATTAACTAATACTTACAGCTGCCCATGAAGGCACCGGCTGTAAAAGATCGGCAGTAAAAGACGTCATCACCGGAGTTCGAACAACCGATGCAAAAGAGAGCCTCGCTCATTATCTCGTACAGTGCGCCAAGCCCTCGCGCCACTGTATGGACTGAGATATTAGGCCGATAAACTAATACTTACAGCTGCCCATCAAGGCACCCGCTGTAAAAGATCGGCAGCAAAAGACGTCATCACCGGGGTTCGAAACACCTATGCAAAAGAGAGCCTCGCTCATCAGCTCGTACAGTGCGCCAAGCCATCGCGCCACTGTATGGACTGAGATATTAGGCCGATTAACTAATACTTACAGCTGCCCATGAAGGCACCCGCTGTAAAAGATCGGCAGCAAAGGACGTCATCACCGGGGTTCGAACCACCGATGCAAAAGAGAGCCTCGCTCATCAGCTCGTACAGTGCGCCAAGCCATCGCGCCACTCTATGGACTGAGATATTAGGCCGATTAACTAATACTTACACCTGCCCATGTAGGCACCCGCTGTAAAAGATCGGCAGTAAAAGACGTCATCACCGGGGTTCCAACCACCGATGCAAAAGAGAGCCTCGCTCATCAGCTCGTACAGTGCGCCAAACCATCGCGCCACTGTATGGACTGAGATATTAGGCCGATTAACTAATACTTACTGCTGCCCATGAAGGCACCCGCTGTAAAAGATCGGCAGTAAAAGACGTCATCACCGGGGTTCGAACCACCGATGCAAAAGAGAGCCTCGCTCATCAGCTCGTACAGTGCGCCAAACCATCGCGCCACTGTATGGACTGAGATATTAGGCCGATTAACTAATACTTACTGCTGCCCATGAAGGCACCCGCTGTAAAAGATCGGCAGTAAAAGACGTCATCACCGGGGTTCGAAACACCGATGCAAAAGAGAGCCTCGCTCATTAGCTCGTACAGTGCGCCAAGCCATCGCGCCACTGTATGGACTGAGATATTAGGCCGATTAACTAATACTTACAGCTGCCCATGTAGGCACCCGCTGTAAAAGATCGGCAGCAAAAGACGTCATCACCGGGATTCAAACCACCGATGCAAAAGAGAGCCTCGCTCATCAGCTCGTACAGTGCGCCAAGCCATCGCGCCACTGTATGGACTGAGATATTAGGCCGATTAACTAATACTTACAGCTGCCCAGGAAGGCACCCGCTGTAAAAGATCGGCAGTAAAAGACGTCATCACCGGGGTTCGAACCACCGATGCAAAAGAGAGCCTCGCTCATCAGCTCGTACAGTGCGCCAAGCCATCGCGCCACTGTATGGACTGAGATATTAGGCCGATTAACTAATACTTACAGCTGCCCATGTAGGCACCCGCTGTAAAAGATCGGCAGCAAAAGACGTCATCACCGGGATTCGAACCACCGATGCAAAAGAGAGCCTCGCTCATCAGCTCGTACAGTGCGCCAAGCCATCGCGCCACTGTATGGACTGAGATATTAGGCCGATTAACTAATACTTACTGCTGCCCATGAAGGCACCCGCTGTAAAAGATCGGCAGTAAAAGACGTCATCACCGGGGTTCGAACCACCGATGCAAAAGAGAGCCTCGCTCATCAGCTCGTACAGTGCGCCAAACCATCGCGCCACTGTATGGACTGAGATATGAGGCCGATTAACTAATACTTACAGCTGCCCATGTAGGCACCCGCTGTAAAAGATCGGCAGCAAAAGACGTCATCACCGGGGTTCGAACCACCGATGCAAAAGAGAGCCTCGCTCATCAGCTCGTACAGTGCGCCAAGCCCTCGCGCCACTGTATGGACTGAGATATTAGGCCGATTAACTAATACTTACAGCTGCCCATGTAGGCACCCGTTGTAAAAGATCGGCAGCAAAAGACGTCATCACCGGGGTTCGAACCACCGATGCAAAAGAGAGCCTCGCTCATCAGCTCGTACAGTGCGCCAAGCCATCGCGCCACTCTATAGACTGAGATATCAGGCCGATTAACTAATACTTACAGCTGCCCATGAAGGCACCCGCTGTAAAAGATCGGCAGTAAAAGACGTCATCACCGGGGTTTTAACCACCGATGCAAAAGAGAGCCTCGCTGATCAGCTCGTAGAGTGCGCCAAGCCATCGCGCCACTGTATGGACTGAAATATTAGTCCGATTAACTAATACTTACTGCTGCCCATGAAGGCACCCGCTGTAAAAGATCGGCAGTAAAAGACGTCATCACCGGGGTTCGAAACACCGATGCAAAAGAGAGCCTCGCTCATTAGCTCGTACAGTGCGCCAAGCCATCGCGCCACTGTATGGACTGAGATATTAGGCCGATTAACTAATACTTACAGCTGCCCATGTAGGCACCCGCTGTAAAAGATCGGCAGCAAAAGACGTCATCACCGGGATTCAAACCACCGATGCAAAAGAGAGCCTCGCTCATCAGCTCGTACAGTGCGCCAAGCCATCGCGCCACTGTATGGACTGAGATATTAGGCCGATTAACTAATACTTACAGCTGCCCATGGAGGCACCCGCTGTAAAAGATCGGCAGCAAAAGACGTCATCATCGGGGTTCGAACCACCGATGCAAAAGAGAGCCTCGCTCATCAGCTCGTACAGTGCGCCAAGCCATCGCGCCACTGTATGGACTGAGATATTAGGCCGATTAACTAATACTTACAGCTGCCCATGAAGGCACCCGCTGTAAAAGATCGGCAGCAAAAGACGTCATCACCGGGGTTCGAACCACCGATGCAAAAGAGAGCCTCGCTCATCAGCTCGTACAGTGCGCCAAGCCATCGCGCCACTCTATGGACTGAGATATTAGGCCGATTAACTAATACTTACTGCTGCCCATGAAGGCACCCGCTGTAAAAGATCGGCAGTAAAAGACGTCATCACCGGGGTTCGAACCACCGATGCAAAAGAGAGCCTCGCTCATCAGCTCGTACAGTGCGCCAAACCATCGCGCCACTGTATGGACTGAGATATTAGGCCGATTAACTAATACTTACTGCTGCCCATGAAGGCACCCGCTGTAAAAGATCGGCAGTAAAAGACGTCATCACCGGGGTTCGAAACACCGATGCAAAAGAGAGCCTCGCTCATTAGATCGTACAGTGCGCCAAGCCATCGCGCCACTGTATGGACTGAGATATTAGGCCGATTAACTTATACTTACAGCTGCCTATGTAGGCACCCGTTGTAAAAGATCGGCAGCAAAAGACGTCATCACCGGGGTTCGAACCACCGATGCAAAAGAGAGCCTCGCTCATCAGCTCGTACAGTGCGCCAAGCCATCGCGCCACTGTATGGACTGAGATATTAGGCCGATTAACTAATACTTACAGCTGCCCATGAAGGCACCCGCTGTAAAAGATCGGCATCAAAGGACGTCATCACCGGGTTTCGAACCACCGATGCAAAAGAGAGCCTCGCTCATCAGCTCGTACAGTGCGCCAAGCCATCGCGCCACTGTATGGACTGAGATATTAGGCCGATTAACTAATACTTACAGCTGCCCATGTAGGCACCCGCTGTAAAAGATCGGCAGTAAAAGACGTCATCACCGGGGTTCGAACCACCGATGCAAAAGAGAGCCTCGCTGATCAGCTCGTAGAGTGCGCCAAGCCATCGCGCCACTGTATGGACTGAAATATTAGGCCGATTAACTAATACTTACAGCTGCCCATGAAGGCACCGGCTGTAAAAGATCGGCAGTAAAAGACGTCATCACCGGGGTTCGAACCACCGATGCAAAAGAGAGCCTCGCTCATTATCTCGTACAGTGCGCCAAGCCCTCGCGCCACTGTATGGACTGAGATATTAGGCCGATAAACTAATACTTACAGCTGCCCATGAAGGCACCCGCTGTAAAAGATCGGCAGCAAAAGACGTCATCACCGGGGTTCGAACCACCGATGCAAAAGAGAGCCTCGCTCATCAGCTCGTACAGTGCGCCAAGCCATCGCGCCACTGTATGGACTGAGATATTAGGCCGATTAACTAATACTTACAGCTGCCCATGGAGGCACCCGCTGTAAAAGATCGGCAGCAAAAGACGTCATCATCGGGGTTCAAACCACCGATGCAAAAGAGAGCCTCGCTCATCAGCTCGTACAGTGCGCCAAGCCATCGCGCCACTGTATGGACTGAGATAGTAGGCCGATTAACTAATACTTACAGCTGCCCATGGAGGCACCCGCTGTAAAAGATCGGCAGCAAAAGACGTCATCATCGGGGTTCAAACCACCGATGCAAAAGAGAGCCTCGCTCATCAGCTCGTACAGTGCGCCAAGCCATCGCGCCACTGTATGGACTGAGATAGTAGGCCGATTAACTAATACTTACACCTGCCCATGTAGGCACCCGCTGTAAAAGATCGGCAGTAAAAGACGTCATCACCGGGGTTCGAACCACCGATGCAAAAGAGAGCCTCGCTCATCAGCTCGTACAGTGCGCCAAACCATCGCGCCACTGTATGGACTGAGATATTAGGCCGATTAACTAATACTTACTGCTGCCCATGAAGGCACCCGCTGTAAAAGATCGGCAGTAAAAGACGTCATCACCGGGGTTCGAACCACCGATGCAAAAGAGAGCCTCGCTCATCAGCTCGTACAGTGCGCCAAGCCCTCGCGCCACTGTATGGACTGAGATATTAGGCCGATTAACTAATACTTACAGCTGCCCATGAAGGCACCCGTTGTAAAATATCGGCAGCAAAAGACGTCATCACCGGGGTTCGAACCACCGATGCAAAAGAGAGCTTCGCTCATCAGCTCGTACAGTGCGCCAAGCCATCGCGCCACTCTATGGACTGAGATATCAGGCCGATTAACTAATACTTACTGCTGCCCATGAAGGCACCCGCTGTAAAAGATCGGCAGTAAAAGACGTCATCACCGGGGTTCGAACCACCGATGCAAAAGAGAGCCTCGCTGATCAGCTCGTAGAGTGCGCCAAGCCATCGCGCCACTGTATGGACTGAACTATTAGTCCGATTAACTAATACTTACAGCTGCCCATGAAGGCACCGGCTGTAAAAGATCGGCAGCAAAAGACGTCATCACCGGGGTTCGAACCACCGATGCAAAAGAGAGCCTCGCTTATTATCTCGTACAGTGCGCCAAGCCCTCGCGCCACTGTATGGACTGAGATATTAGGCCGATAAACTAATACTTACAGCTGCCCATGAAGGCACCCGCTGTAAAAGATCGGCAGCAAAAGACGTCATCATCGGGGTTCGAACCACCGATGCAAAAGAGAGCCTCGCTCATCAGCTCGTACAGTGCGCCAAGCCATCGCGCCACTGTATGGACTGAGATATTAGGCCGATTAACTAATACTTACAGCTGCCCATGAAGGCACCCGCTGTAAAAGATCGGCAGCAAAGGACGTCATCACCGGGGTTCGAACCACCGATGAAAAAGAGAGCCTCGCTCATCAGCTCGTACAGTGCGCCAAGCCATCGCGCCACTCTATGGACTGAGATATTAGGCCGATTAACTAATACTTACACCTGCCCATGTAGGCACCCGCTGTAAAAGATCGGCAGTAAAAGACGTCATCACCGGGGTTCCAACCACCGATGCAAAAGAGAGCCTCGCTCATCAGCTCGTACAGTGCGCCAAACCATCGCGCCACTGTATGGACTGAGATATTAGGCCGATTAACTAATACTTACTGCTGCCCATGAAGGCACCCGCTGTAAAAGATCGGCAGTAAAAGACGTCATCACCGGGGTTCGAAACACCGATGCAAAAGAGAGCCTCGCTCATTAGATCGTACAGTGCGCCAAGCCATCGCGCCACTGTATGGACTGAGATATTAGGCCGATTAACTTATACTTACAGCTGCCTATGTAGGCACCCGTTGTAAAAGATCGGCAGCAAAAGACGTCATCACCGGGGTTCGAACCACCGATGCAAAAGAGAGCCTCGCTCATCAGCTCGTACAGTGCGCCAAGCCATCGCGCCACTGTATGGACTGAGATATTAGGCCGATTAACTAATACTTACAGCTGCCCATGAAGGCACCCGCTGTAAAAGATCGGCATCAAAGGACGTCATCACCGGGTTTCGAACCACCGATGCAAAAGAGAGCCTCGCTCATCAGCTCGTACAGTGCGCCAAGCCATCGCGCCACTGTATGGACTGAGATATTAGGCCGATTAACTAATACTTACAGCTGCCCATGTAGGCACCCGCTGTAAAAGATCGGCAGTAAAAGACGTCATCACCGGGGTTCGAACCACCGATGCAAAAGAGAGCCTCGCTGATCAGCTCGTAGAGTGCGCCAAGCCATCGCGCCACTGTATGGACTGAAATATTAGGCCGATTAACTAATACTTACAGCTGCCCATGAAGGCACCGGCTGTAAAAGATCGGCAGTAAAAGACGTCATCACCGGGGTTCGAACCACCGATGCAAAAGAGAGCCTCGCTCATTATCTCGTACAGTGCGCCAAGCCCTCGCGCCACTGTATGGACTGAGATATTAGGCCGATAAACTAATACTTACAGCTGCCCATGAAGGCACCCGCTGTAAAAGATCGGCAGCAAAAGACGTCATCACCGGGGTTCGAACCACCGATGCAAAAGAGAGCCTCGCTCATCAGCTCGTACAGTGCGCCAAGCCATCGCGCCACTGTATGGACTGAGATATTAGGCCGATTAACTAATACTTACAGCTGCCCATGGAGGCACCCGCTGTAAAAGATCGGCAGCAAAAGACGTCATCATCGGGGTTCAAACCACCGATGCAAAAGAGAGCCTCGCTCATCAGCTCGTACAGTGCGCCAAGCCATCGCGCCACTGTATGGACTGAGATAGTAGGCCGATTAACTAATACTTACACCTGCCCATGTAGGCACCCGCTGTAAAAGATCGGCAGTAAAAGACGTCATCACCGGGGTTCGAACCACCGATGCAAAAGAGAGCCTCGCTCATCAGCTCGTACAGTGCGCCAAACCATCGCGCCACTGTATGGACTGAGATATTAGGCCGATTAACTAATACTTACTGCTGCCCATGAAGGCACCCGCTGTAAAAGATCGGCAGTAAAAGACGTCATCACCGGGGTTCGAACCACCGATGCAAAAGAGAGCCTCGCTCATCAGCTCGTACAGTGCGCCAAGCCCTCGCGCCACTGTATGGACTGAGATATTAGGCCGATTAACTAATACTTACAGCTGCCCATGAAGGCACCCGTTGTAAAATATCGGCAGCAAAAGACGTCATCACCGGGGTTCGAACCACCGATGCAAAAGAGAGCTTCGCTCATCAGCTCGTACAGTGCGCCAAGCCATCGCGCCACTCTATGGACTGAGATATCAGGCCGATTAACTAATACTTACTGCTGCCCATGAAGGCACCCGCTGTAAAAGATCGGCAGTAAAAGACGTCATCACCGGGGTTCGAACCACCGATGCAAAAGAGAGCCTCGCTGATCAGCTCGTAGAGTGCGCCAAGCCATCGCGCCACTGTATGGACTGAACTATTAGTCCGATTAACTAATACTTACAGCTGCCCATGAAGGCACCGGCTGTAAAAGATCGGCAGCAAAAGACGTCATCACCGGGGTTCGAACCACCGATGCAAAAGAGAGCCTCGCTTATTATCTCGTACAGTGCGCCAAGCCCTCGCGCCACTGTATGGACTGAGATATTAGGCCGATAAACTAATACTTACAGCTGCCCATGAAGGCACCCGCTGTAAAAGATCGGCAGCAAAAGACGTCATCATCGGGGTTCGAACCACCGATGCAAAAGAGAGCCTCGCTCATCAGCTCGTACAGTGCGCCAAGCCATCGCGCCACTGTATGGACTGAGATATTAGGCCGATTAACTAATACTTACAGCTGCCCATGAAGGCACCCGCTGTAAAAGATCGGCAGCAAAGGACGTCATCACCGGGGTTCGAACCACCGATGAAAAAGAGAGCCTCGCTCATCAGCTCGTACAGTGCGCCAAGCCATCGCGCCACTCTATGGACTGAGATATTAGGCCGATTAACTAATACTTACACCTGCCCATGTAGGCACCCGCTGTAAAAGATCGGCAGTAAAAGACGTCATCACCGGGGTTCCAACCACCGATGCAAAAGAGAGCCTCGCTCATCAGCTCGTACAGTGCGCCAAACCATCGCGCCACTGTATGGACTGAGATATTAGGCCGATTAACTAATACTTACTGCTGCCCATGAAGGCACCCGCTGTAAAAGATCGGCAGTAAAAGACGTCATCACCGGGGTTCGAACCACCGATGCAAAAGAGAGCCTCGCTCATCAGCTCGTACAGTGCGCCAAACCATCGCGCCACTGTATGGACTGAGATATTAGGCCGATTAACTAATACTTACTGCTGCCCATGAAGGCACCCGCTGTAAAAGATCGGCAGTAAAAGACGTCATCACCGGGGTTCGAACCACCGATGCAAAAGAGAGCCTCGCTCATCAGCTCGTACAGTGCGCCAAGCCCTCGCGCCACTGTATGGACTGAGATATTAGGCCGATTAACTAATACTTACAGCTGCCCATGAAGGCACCCGTTGTAAAAGATCGGCAGCAAAAGACGTCATCACCGGGGTTCGAACCACCGATGCAAAAGAGAGCTTCGCTCATCAGCTCGTACAGTGCGCCAAGCCATCGGGCCACTCTATGGACTGAGATATCAGGCCGATTAACTAATACTTACAGCTGCCCATGAAGGCACCCGCTGTAAAAGATCGGCAGTAAAAGACGTCATCACCGGGGTTCGAACCACCGATGCAAAAGAGAGCCTCGCTGATCAGCTCGTAGAGTGCGCCAAGCCATCGCGCCACTGTATGGACTGAACTATTAGTCCGATTAACTAATACTTACAGCTGCCCATGAAGGCACCGGCTGTAAAAGATCGGCAGCAAAAGACGTCATCACCGGGGTTCGAACCACCGATGCAAAAGAGAGCCTCGCTTATTATCTCGTACAGTGCGCCAAGCCCTCGCGCCACTGTATGGACTGAGATATTAGGCCGATAAACTAATACTTACAGCTGCCCATGAAGGCACCCGCTGTAAAAGATCGGCAGCAAAAGACGTCATCATCGGGGTTCGAACCACCGATGCAAAAGAGAGCCTCGCTCATCAGCTCGTACAGTGCGCCAAGCCATCGCGCCACTGTATGGACTGAGATATTAGGCCGATTAACTAATACTTACAGCTGCCCATGAAGGCACCCGCTGTAAAAGATCGGCAGCAAAGGACGTCATCACCGGGGTTCGAACCACCGATGAAAAAGAGAGCCTCGCTCATCAGCTCGTACAGTGCGCCAAGCCATCGCGCCACTCTATGGACTGAGATATTAGGCCGATTAACTAATACTTACACCTGCCCATGTAGGCACCCGCTGTAAAAGATCGGCAGTAAAAGACGTCATCACCGGGGTTCCAACCACCGATGCAAAAGAGAGCCTCGCTCATCAGCTCGTACAGTGCGCCAAACCATCGCGCCACTGTATGGACTGAGATATTAGGCCGATTAACTAATACTTACTGCTGCCCATGAAGGCACCCGCTGTAAAAGATCGGCAGTAAAAGACGTCATCACCGGGGTTCGAACCACCGATGCAAAAGAGAGCCTCGCTCATCAGCTCGTACAGTGCGCCAAGCCCTCGCGCCACTGTATGGACTGAGATATTAGGCCGATTAACTAATACTTACAGCTGCCCATGTAGGCACCCGTTGTAAAAGATCGGCAGCAAAAGACGTCATCACCGGGGTTCGAACCACCGATGCAAAAGAGAGCCTCGCTCATCAGCTCGTACAGTGCGCCAAGCCATCGCGCCACTGTATGGACTGAGATATTAGGCCGATTAACTAATACTTACAGCTGCCCATGAAGGCACCCGCTGTAAAAGATCGGCATCAAAGGACGTCATCACCGGGGTTCGAGCCACCGATGCAAAAGAGAGCCTCGCTCATCAGCTCGTAGAGTGCGCCAAGCCATCGCGCCACTGTATGGACTGAGATATTAGGCCGATTAACTAATACTTACAGCTGCCCATGTAGGCACCCGTTGTAAAAGATCGGCAAAAGACGTCATCACCGGGGTTCGAACCACCGATGCAAAAGAGAGCCTCGCTGATCAGCTCGTAGAGTGCGCCAAGCCATCGCGCCACTGTATGGACTGAAATATTAGGCCGATTAACTAATACTTACAGCTGCCCATGAAGGCACCCGCTGTAAAAGATCGGCAGTAAAAGACGTCATCACCGGGGTTCGAACCACCGATGCAAAAGAGAGCCTCGCTCATTAGCTCGTACAGTGCGCCAAGCCATCGCGCCACTGTATGGACTGAGATATTACGCCGATAAACTTATACTTACAGCTGCCCATGTAGGCGCCGCTGTAAAAGATCGGCAGCAAAAGACGTCATCACCGGGGTTCGAACCACCGATGCAAAAGAGAGCCTCGCTAATCAGCTCGTAGAGTGCGTCAAGCCATCGCGCCACTGTATGGACTGAGATATTAGGCCGATTAACTAATACTTACAGCTGCCCATGAAGGCACCCGCTGTAAAAGATCGGCAGTAAAAGACGTCATCACCGGGGTTCGAACCACCGATGCAAAAGAGAGCCTCGCTGATCAGCTCGTAGAGTGCGCCAAGCCATCGCGCCACTGTATGGACTGAAATATTAGGCCGATTAACTAATACTTACAGCTGCCCATGAAGGCACCGGCTGTAAAAGATCGGCAGTAAAAGACGTCATCACCGGGGTTCGAACCACCGATGCAAAAGAGAGCCTCGCTCATTATCTCGTACAGTGCGCCAAGCCCTCGCGCCACTGTATGGACTGAGATATTAGGCCGATTAACTAATACTTACACATGCCCATGTAGGCACCCGTTGTAAAAGATCGGCAAAAGACGTCATCACCGGGGTTCGAACCACCGATGAAAAAGAGAGCCTCGCTCATCAGCTCGTACAGTGCGCCAAGCCATCGCGCCACTCTATGGACTGAGATATTAGGCCGATTAACTAATACTTACACCTGCCCATGTAGGCACCCGCTGTAAAAGATCGGCAGTAAAAGACGTCATCACCGGGGTTCCAACCACCGATGCAAAAGAGAGCCTCGCTCATCAGCTCGTACAGTGCGCCAAACCATCGCGCCACTGTATGGACTGAGATATTAGGCCGATTAACTAATACTTACTGCTGCCCATGAAGGCACCCGCTGTAAAAGATCGGCAGTAAAAGACGTCATCACCGGGGTTCGAACCACCGATGCAAAAGAGAGCCTCGCTCATCAGCTCGTACAGTGCGCCAAACCATCGCGCCACTGTATGGACTGAGATATTAGGCCGATTAACTAATACTTACTGCTGCCCATGAAGGCACCCGCTGTAAAAGATCGGCAGTAAAAGACGTCATCACCGGGGTTCGAACCACCGATGCAAAAGAGAGCCTCGCTGATCAGCTCGTACAGTGCGCCAAGCCCTCGCGCCACTGTATGGACTGAGATATTAGGCCGATTAACTAATACTTACAGCTGCCCATGAAGGCACCCGTTGTAAAAGATCGGCAGCAAAAGACGTCATCACCGGGGTTCGAACCACCGATGCAAAAGAGAGCTTCGCTCATCAGCTCGTACAGTGCGCCAAGCCATCGCGCCACTCTATGGACTGAGATATCAGGCCGATTAACTAATACTTACAGCTGCCCATGAAGGCACCCGCTGTAAAAGATCGGCAGTAAAAGACGTCATCACCGGGGTTCGAACCACCGATGCAAAAGAGAGCCTCGCTGATCAGCTCGTAGAGTGCGCCAAGCCATCGCGCCACTGTATGGACTGAACTATTAGTCCGATTAACTAATACTTACAGCTGCCCATGAAGGCACCGGCTGTAAAAGATCGGCAGCAAAAGACGTCATCACCGGGGTTCGAACCACCGATGCAAAAGAGAGCCTCGCTTATTATCTCGTACAGTGCGCCAAGCCCTCGCGCCACTGTATGGACTGAGATATTAGGCCGATAAACTAATACTTACAGCTGCCCATGAAGGCACCCGCTGTAAAAGATCGGCAGCAAAAGACGTCATCATCGGGGTTCGAACCACCGATGCAAAAGAGAGCCTCGCTCATCAGCTCGTACAGTGCGCCAAGCCATCGCGCCACTGTATGGACTGAGATATTAGGCCGATTAACTAATACTTACAGCTGCCCATGAAGGCACCCGCTGTAAAAGATCGGCAGCAAAGGACGTCATCACCGGGGTTCGAACCACCGATGAAAAAGAGAGCCTCGCTCATCAGCTCGTACAGTGCGCCAAGCCATCGCGCCACTCTATGGACTGAGATATTAGGCCGATTAACTAATACTTACACCTGCCCATGTAGGCACCCGCTGTAAAAGATCGGCAGTAAAAGACGTCATCACCGGGGTTCCAACCACCGATGCAAAAGAGAGCCTCGCTCATCAGCTCGTACAGTGCGCCAAACCATCGCGCCACTGTATGGACTGAGATATTAGGCCGATTAACTAATACTTACTGCTGCCCATGAAGGCACCCGCTGTAAAAGATCGGCAGTAAAAGACGTCATCACCGGGGTTCGAACCACCGATGCAAAAGAGAGCCTCGCTCATCAGCTCGTACAGTGCGCCAAGCCCTCGCGCCACTGTATGGACTGAGATATTAGGCCGATTAACTAATACTTACAGCTGCCCATGTAGGCACCCGTTGTAAAAGATCGGCAGCAAAAGACGTCATCACCGGGGTTCGAACCACCGATGCAAAAGAGAGCCTCGCTCATCAGCTCGTACAGTGCGCCAAGCCATCGCGCCACTGTATGGACTGAGATATTAGGCCGATTAACTAATACTTACAGCTGCCCATGAAGGCACCCGCTGTAAAAGATCGGCATCAAAGGACGTCATCACCGGGGTTCGAGCCACCGATGCAAAAGAGAGCCTCGCTCATCAGCTCGTAGAGTGCGCCAAGCCATCGCGCCACTGTATGGACTGAGATATTAGGCCGATTAACTAATACTTACAGCTGCCCATGTAGGCACCCGTTGTAAAAGATCGGCAAAAGACGTCATCACCGGGGTTCGAACCACCGATGCAAAAGAGAGCCTCGCTGATCAGCTCGTAGAGTGCGCCAAGCCATCGCGCCACTGTATGGACTGAAATATTAGGCCGATTAACTAATACTTACAGCTGCCCATGAAGGCACCCGCTGTAAAAGATCGGCAGTAAAAGACGTCATCACCGGGGTTCGAACCACCGATGCAAAAGAGAGCCTCGCTCATTAGCTCGTACAGTGCGCCAAGCCATCGCGCCACTGTATGGACTGAGATATTACGCCGATAAACTTATACTTACAGCTGCCCATGTAGGCGCCGCTGTAAAAGATCGGCAGCAAAAGACGTCATCACCGGGGTTCGAACCACCGATGCAAAAGAGAGCCTCGCTAATCAGCTCGTAGAGTGCGTCAAGCCATCGCGCCACTGTATGGACTGAGATATTAGGCCGATTAACTAATACTTACAGCTGCCCATGAAGGCACCCGCTGTAAAAGATCGGCAGTAAAAGACGTCATCACCGGGGTTCGAACCACCGATGCAAAAGAGAGCCTCGCTGATCAGCTCGTAGAGTGCGCCAAGCCATCGCGCCACTGTATGGACTGAAATATTAGGCCGATTAACTAATACTTACAGCTGCCCATGAAGGCACCGGCTGTAAAAGATCGGCAGTAAAAGACGTCATCACCGGGGTTCGAACCACCGATGCAAAAGAGAGCCTCGCTCATTATCTCGTACAGTGCGCCAAGCCCTCGCGCCACTGTATGGACTGAGATATTAGGCCGATTAACTAATACTTACACATGCCCATGTAGGCACCCGTTGTAAAAGATCGGCAAAAGACGTCATCACCGGGGTTCGAACCACCGATGCAAAAGAGAGCCTCGCTCATCAGCTCGTACAGTGCGCCAAGCCATCGCGCCACTGTATGGACTGAAATATTAGGCCGATTAACTAATACTTACAGCTGCCCATGAAGGCACCCGCTGTAAAAGATCGGCAGTAAAAGACGTCATCACCGGGGTTCGAACCACCGATGCAAAAGAGAGCCTCGCTCATTAGCTCGTACAGTGCGCCAAGCCATCGCGCCACTGTATGGACTGAGATATTACGCCGATAAACTTATACTTACAGCTGCCCATGTAGGCACCCGCTGTAAAAGATCGGCAGCAAAAGACGTCATCACCGGGGTTCGAACCACCGATGCAAAAGAGAGCCTCGCTGATCAGCTCGTACAGTGCGTCAAGCCATCGCGCCACTGTATGGACTGAGATATTAGGCCGATTAACTAATACTTACACATGCCCATGTAGGCACCCGTTGTAAAAGATCGGCAAAAGACGTCATCACCGGGGTTCGAACCACCGATGCAAAAGAGAGCCTCGCTCATCAGCTCGTACAGTGCGCCAAGCCATCGCGCCACTGTATGGACTGAAATATTAGGCCGATTAACTAATACTTACAGCTGCCCATGAAGGCACCCGCTGTAAAAGATCGGCAGTAAAAGACGTCATCACCGGGGTTCGAACCACCGATGCAAAAGAGAGCCTCGCTCATTAGCTCGTACAGTGCGCCAAGCCATCGCGCCACTGTATGGACTGAGATATTACGCCGATAAACTTATACTTACAGCTGCCCATGTAGGCACCCGCTGTAAAAGATCGGCAGCAAAAGACGTCATCACCGGGGTTCGAACCACCGATGCAAAAGAGAGCCTCGCTGATCAGCTCGTACAGTGCGTCAAGCCATCGCGCCACTGTATGGACTGAGATATTAGGCCGATTAACTAATACTTACAGCTGCCCATGAAGGCACCCGCTGTAAAAGATCGGCAGTAAAAGACGTCATCACCGGGGTTCGAACCACCGATGCAAAAGAGAGCCTCGCTCATTATCTCGTACAGTGCGCCAAGCCCTCGCGCCACTGTATGGACTGAGATATTAGGCCGATTAACTAATACTTACACATGCCCATGTAGGCACCCGCTGTAAAAGATCGGCAGCAAAAGACGTCATCACCGGGGTTCGAACCACCGATGCAAAAGAGAGCCTCGCTCATCAGCTCGTACAGTGCGCCAAACCATCGCGCCACTGTATGGACTGAGATATTAGGCCGATTAACTAATACTTACTGCTGCCCATGAAGGCACCCGCTGTAAAAGATCGGCAGTAAAAGACGTCATCACCGGGGTTCGAACCACCGATGCAAAAGAGAGCCTCGCTCATCAGCTCGTACAGTGCGCCAAGCCATCGCGCCACTGTATGGACTGAGATATTAGGCCGATTAATTAATACTTACAGCTCCCCATGTAGGCACCCGCTGTAAAAGATCGGCAGCAAAAGACGTCATCACCGGGGTTCGAACCACCGATGCAAAAGAGAGCCTCGCTCATCAGCTCGTACAGTGCCAAAGCCATCGCGCCACTCTATGGACTGAGATATTAGGCCGATTAACTAATACTTACAGCTGCCCATGAAGGCACCCGCTGTAAAAGATCGGCAGCAAAAGACGTCATCACCGGGGTTCGAACCACCGATGCAAAAGAGAGCCTCGCTCATCAGCTCGCACAGTGCGCCAAGCCATCGCGCCACTGTATGAACTGAGATATTAGGCCGATTAAATAATACTTACAGCTCCCCATGTAGGCACCCGCTGTAAAAGATCAGCAGCAAAAGACGTCATCACCGGGGTTCGAACCACCGATGCAAAAGAGAGCCTCGCTCATCAGCTCGTACAGTGCGCCAAGCCATCGCGCCACTCTATGGACTGAGATATTAGGCCCATTAACTAATACTTACAGCTGCCCATGTAGGCACCCGCTGTAAAAGATCGGCAAAAGACGTCATCACCGGGGTTCGAACCACCGATGCAAAAGAGAGCCTCGCTGATCAGCTCGTAGAGTGCGCCAAGCCATCGCGCCACTGTATGGACTGAGATATTAGGCCGATTAACTAATACTTACAGCTGACCATGTAGGAACCCGCTGTAAAAGATCGGCAGCAAAAGACGTCATCACCGGGGTTCGAACCACCGATGCAAAAGAGAGCCTCGCTCACCAGCTCGTACAGTGCGCCAAGCCATCGCGCCACTGTATGGACTGAGATATTAGGCAGATTAACTAATACTTACAGCTGCCCATGTAGGCACCGGCTGTAAAAGATCGGCAGCAAAAGACGTCATCACCGGGGTTCGAACCACCGATGCAAAAGAGAGCCTCGCTCATCAGTTCGTACAGTGCGCCAAGCCATCGTGCCACTGTATGGACTGAGATATTAGGCCGATTAACTAATACTAACAGCTGCCCATGAAGGCACCCGCTGTAAAAGATCGGCAAAAGACGTCATCACCGGGGTTCGAACCAGCGATGCAAAAGAGAGTCTCGCTCATCAGCTCGTACAGTGCACCAAGCCATAGCGCCACTGTATGGACTGAGATATTAAGCCGATTAACTAATACTTACAGCTGCCCATGTAGGCACCCGTTGTAAAAGATCGGCAAAAGACGTCATCACCGGGGTTCGAACCAGCGATGCAAAAGAGAGTCTCGCTCATCAGCTCGTACAGTGCACCAAGCCATAGCGCCACTGTATGGACTGAGATATTAAGCCGATTAACTAATACTTACAGCTGCCCATGTAGGCACCCGCTGTAAAAGATCGGCAAAAGACGTCATCACCGGGTTTCGAACGACCGATGCAAAAGAGAGCCTCGCTCATCAGCTCGTACAGTGCGCCAAGCCATCGCGCCACTGTATGGACTGAAATATTAGGCCGATTAACTAATACTTACAGCTGCCCATGTAGGCACCGGCTGTAAAAGATCGGCAGCAAAAGACGTCATCACCGGGGTTCGAACCACCGATGCAAAAGAGAGCCTCGCTCATCAGTTCGTACAGTGCGCCAAGCCATCGTGCCACTGTATGGACTGAGATATTAGGCCGATTAACTAATACTAACAGCTGCCCATGAAGGCACCCGCTGTAAAAGATCGGCAAAAGACGTCATCACCGGGGTTCGAACCAGCGATGCAAAAGAGAGTCTCGCTCATCAGCTCGTACAGTGAACCAAGCCATAGCGCCACTGTATGGACTGAGATATTAGGCCGATTAACTAATACTTACAGCTGCCCATGTAGGCACCCGCTGTAAAAGATCGGCAAAAGACGTCATCACCGGGTTTCGAACGACCGATGCAAAAGAGAGCCTCGCTCATCAGCTCGTACAGTGCGCCAAGCCATCGCGCCACTGTATGGACTGAAATATTAGGCCGATTAACTAATACTTACAGCTGCCCATCAAGGCACCCGCTGTAAAAGATCGGCAGCAAAAGACGTCATCACCGGGGTTCGAACCACCGATGCAAAAGAGAGCCTCGCTCATCAGCTCGTACAGTGCGCCAAGCCATCGCGCCACTGTATGGACTGAGATATTAGGCCGATTAACTAATACTTACAGCTCCCCATGTAGGCACCCGCTGTAAACGATCGGCAGCAAAAGACGTCATCACCGGGGTTCGAACCACCGATGCAAAAGAGAGCCTCGCTCACCAGCTCGTACAGTGCGCCAAGCCATCGCGCCACTGTATGGACTGAGATATTAGGCCGATTAACTAATACTTACAGCTGCCCATGTAGGCACCGGCTGTAAAAGATCGGCAGCAAAAGACGTCATCACCGGGGTTCGAACCACCGATGCAAAAGAGAGCCTCGCTCATCAGCTCGTACAGTGCGCCAAGCCATCGCGCCACTGTATGGACTGAGATATTAGGCCGATTAACTAATACTAACAGCTGCCCATGAAGGCACCCGCTGTAAAAGATCGGCAAAAGACGTCATCACCGGGGTTCGAACCACCGATGCAAAAGAGAGTCTCGCTCATCAGCTCGTACAGTGCACCAAGCCATAGCGCCACTGTATGGACTGAGATATTAGGCCGATTAACTAATACTTACAGCTGCCCATGTAGGCACGAGCTGTAAAAGATCGGCAAAAGACGTCATCACCGGGTTTCGAACCACCGATGCAAAAGATAGCCTCGCTCATCAGCTCGTACAGTGCGCCAAGCCATCGCGCCACTGTATGGACTGAAATATTAGGCCGATTAACTTATACTTACAGCTGCCCATGAAGGCACCCGCTGTAAAAGATCGGCAAAAGACGTCATCACCGGGGTTCAAACCAGCGATGCAAAAGAGAGCCTCGCTCATCAGCTCGTACAGTGCGCCAAGCCATCGCGCCACTGTATGGACTGAGATATTAGGCCGATTAACTAATACTTACAGCTGCCCATGTAGGCACTTGCTGTAAAAGATCGGCAAAAGACGTCATCACCGGGGTTCGAACCACCGATGCAAAAGAGAGCCTCGCTGATCAGCTCGTAGAGTGCGCCAAGCCATCGCGCCACTGTATGGACTGAGATATTAGGCCGATTAACTAATACTTACAGCTGCCCATGTAGGAACCCGCTGTAAAAGATCGGCAAAAGACGTCATCACCGGGGTTCGAACCACCGATGCAAAAGAGAGCATTGCTCACCAGCTCGTACAGTGCGCCAAGCCATCGCGCCACTGTATGGACTGAGATATTAAGCCGATTAACTAATACTTACAGCTGCCCATGTAGGCACCCGCTGTAAAAGATCGGCAAAAGACGTCATCACCGGGTTTCGAACCACCGATGCAAAAGATAGCCTCGCTCATCAGCTCGTACAGTGCGCCAAGCCATCGCGCCACTGTATGGACTGAAATATTAAGCCGATTAACTTATACTTACAGCTGCCCATGAAGGCACCGGCTGTAAAAGATCGGCAGCAAAAGACGTCATCACCGGGGTTCGAACCAGCGATGCAAAAGAGAGCCTCGCTCATCAGCTCGTACAGTGCGCCAAGCCATCGCGCCACTGTATGGACTGAGATATTAGGCCGATTAACTAATACTTACAGCTCCCCATGTAGGCACCCGCTGTAAAAGATCGGCAGCAAAAGACGTCATCACCGGGGTTCGAACCACCGATGCAAAAGAGAGCCTCGCTCATCAGCTCGTACAGTGCGCCAAGCCATCGCGCCACTGTATGGACTGAGATATTAGGCCGATTAACTAATACTTACAGCTGCCCATGTAGGCACCCGCTGTAAAAGATCGGCGGCAAAAGACGTCATCACCGGGGTTCGATCCACCGATGCAAAAGAGAGCCTCGCTCATCAGCTCGTACAGTGCGCCAAGCCATCGCGCCACTGTATGGACTGAGATATTAGGCCGATTAACTAATACTTACAGCTGCCCACGTAGGCACCCGCTGTAAAAGATCGGCAGCAAAAGACGTCATCACCGGGGTTCGAACCACCGATGCAAAAGAGAGTCTCGCTCATCAGCTCGTACAGTGCGCCAAGCCATCGCGCTATTGTATGGACTGAGATATTATGCCGATTAACTAATAGTTACAGCTCCCCATGTAGGCACGAGCTGTAAAAGATCGGCAGCAAAAGACGTCATCACCGGGGTTCGAACCACCGATGCAAAAGAGAGTCTCGCTCATCAGCTCGTACAGTGCGCCAAGCAATCGCGCCACTGTATGGACTGAGATATTAGGCCGATTAACTAATAGTTACAGCTCCCCATGTAGGCACGACCTGCAATAGATCGGCAAAAGACGTCACTGGGGTTCGAACCATCGATGCAAAAGAGAGTCTCGCTCATCAGCTCGTAGAATGCGCCAAGCCATCGCGCCACTGTATGGACTGACATATTAGGCCGATTAACTAATAGTTACAGCTGCCCACGAAGGCACCCGCTGTAAAATATCGGCAAAAGACGTCATCACCGGGGTTCGATCCACCGATGCAAAAGAGAGCCTCGCTCATCAGCTCGTAGAGTGCGCCAAGCCATCGCGCCACTGTATGGACTGAGATATTAGCCCGATTAACTAATACTTACAGCTCCCCATGTAGGCACCCGTTGTAAAAGATCGTCAAAAGACGTCATCACCGGGGTTCGAACCACCGATGCAAAAGAGAGCCTCGCTGATCAGCTCGTAGAGTGCGCCAAGCCATCGCGCCACTGTATGGACTGAGATATTAGGCCGATTAACTAATACTTACAGCTGCCCATGTAGGAACCCGCTGTAAAAGATCGGCAAAAGACGTCATCACCGGGGTTCGAACCACCGATGCAAAAGAGAGCCTCGCTCACGAGCTCGTACAGTGCGCCAAGCCATCGCGCCACTGTATGGACTGAGATATTAGGCCGATTAACTAATACTTACAGCTGCCCATGTAGGCACCGGCTGTAAAAGATCGGCAGCAAAAGACGTCATCACCGGGGTTCGAACCACCGATGCAAAAGAGAGCCTCGCTCATCAGCTCGTACAGTGCGCCAAGCCATCGTGCCACTGTATGGACTGAGATATTAGCCCGATTAACTAATACTAACAGCTGCCCATGAAGGCACCCGCTGTAAAAGATCGGCAAAAGACGTCATCACCGGGGTTCGAACCAGCGATGCAAAAGAGAGTCTCGCTCATCAGCTCGTACAGTGCACCAAGCCATAGCGCCACTGTATGGACTGAGATATTAGGCCGATTAACTAATACTTACAGCTCCCCATGTAGGCACGAGCTGTAAAAGATCGGCAAAAGACGTCATCACCGGGTTTCGAACCACCGATGCAAAAGATAGCCTCGCTCATCAGCTCGTACAGTGCGACAAGCCATCGCGCCACTGTATGGACTGAAATATTAGGCCGATTAACTTATACTTACAGCTGCCCATGAAGGCACCCGCTGTAAAAGATCGGCAGCAAAAGACGTCATCACCGGGGTTCGAACCACCGATGCAAAAGAGAGCCTCGCTCATCAGCTCGTACAGTGCGCCAAGCCATCGCGCCACTGTATGGACTGAGATATTAGGCCGATTAACTAATACTTACAGCTGCCCATGTAGGAACCCGCTGTAAAAGATCGGCAAAAGACGTCATCACCGGGGTTCGAACCACCGATGCAAAAGAGAGTCTCGCTCATCAGCTCGTACAGTGCACCAAGCCATAGCGCCACTGTATGGACTGAGATATTAGGCCGATTAACTAATACTTACAGCTGCCCATGTAGGCACCGGCTGTAAAAGATCGGCAGCAAAAGACGTCATCACCGGGTTTCGAACCACCGATGCAAAAGATAGCCTCGCTCATCAGCTCGTACAGTGCGCCAAGCCATCGTGCCACTGTATGGACTGAGATATTAGGCCGATTAACTAATACTAACAGCTGCCCATGAAGGCACCCGCTGTAAAAGATCGGCAAAAGACGTCATCACCGGGGTTCGAACCAGCGATGCAAAAGAGAGTCTCGCTCATCAGCTCGTACAGTGCACCAAGCCATAGCGCCACTGTATGGACTGAGATATTAGGCCGATTAACTAATACTTACAGCTCCCCATGTAGGCACGAGCTGTAAAAGATCGGCAAAAGACGTCATCACCGGGTTTCGAACCACCGATGCAAAAGATAGCCTCGCTCATCAGCTCGTACAGTGCGCCAAGCCATCGCGCCACTGTATGGACTGAAATATTAGGCCGATTAACTTATACTTACAGCTGCCCATGAAGGCACCCGCTGTAAAAGATCGGCAGCAAAAGACGTCATCACCGGGGTTCGAACCACCGATGCAAAAGAGAGCCTCGCTCATCAGCTCGTACAGTGCGCCAAGCCATCGCGCCACTGTATGGACTGAGATATTAGGCCGATTAACTAATCCTTACAGCTCCCCATGTAGGCACGAGCTGTAAAAGATCGGCAAAAGACGTCACCTGGGTTCGAACCACCGATGCAAAAGAGAGTCTCGCTCATCAGCTCGTACAGTGCGCCAAGCCATCGCGCTATTGTATGAACTGAGATATTATGCCGATTAACTAATAGTTACAGCTCCCCATGTAGGCACGAGCTGTAAAAGATCGGCAGCAAAAGACGTCATCACCGGGGTTCGAACCACCGATGCAAAAGAGAGTCTCGCTCATCAGCTCGTACAGTGCGCCAAGCAATCGCGCCACTGTATGGACTGAGATATTAGGCCGATTAACTAATACTTACAGCTCCCCATGTAGGCACGAGCTGTAAAAGATCGGCAAAAGACGTCATCACCGGGTTTCGAACCAGCGATGCAAAAGAGAGTCTCGCTCATCAGCTCGTACAGTGCGACAAGCCATCGCGCCACTGTATGGACTGAAATATTAGGCCGATTAACTTATACTTACAGCTGCCCATGAAGGCACCCGCTGTAAAAGATCGGCAGCAAAAGACGTCATCACCGGGGTTCGAACCAGCGATGCAAAAGAGAGCCTCGCTCATCAGCTCGTACAGTGCGCCAAGCCATCGCGCCACTGTATGGACTGAGATATTAGGCCGATTAACTAATACTTACAGCTGCCCATGTAGGAACCCGCTGTAAAAGATCGGCAAAAGACGTCATCACCGGGGTTCGAACCACCGATGCAAAAGAGAGCCTCGCTCACGAGCTCGTACAGTGCGCCAAGCCATCGCGCCACTGTATGGACTGAGATATTAGGCCGATTAACTAATACTTACAGCTGCCCATGTAGGCACCGGCTGTAAAAGATCGGCAGCAAAAGACGTCATCACCGGGGTTCGAACCACCGATGCAAAAGAGAGCCTCGCTCATCAGCTCGTACAGTGCGCCAAGCCATCGTGCCACTGTATGGACTGAGATATTAGGCCGATTAACTAATACTAACAGCTGCCCATGAATGCACCCGCTGTAAAAGATCGGCAAAAGACGTCATCACCGGGGTTCGAACCAGCGATGCAAAAGAGAGTCTCGCTCATCAGCTCGTACAGTGCACCAAGCCATAGCGCCACTGTATGGACTGAGATATTAGGCCGATTAACTAATACTTACAGCTCCCCATGTAGGCACGAGCTGTAAAAGATCGGCAAAAGACGTCATCACCGGGTTTCGAACCACCGATGCAAAAGATAGCCTCGCTCATCAGCTCGTACAGTGCGCCAAGCCATCGCGCCACTGTATGGACTGAAATATTAGGCCGATTAACTTATACTTACAGCTGCCCATGAAGGCACCCGCTGTAAAAGATCGGCAGCAAAAGACGTCATCACCGGGGTTCGAACCACCGATGCAAAAGAGAGCCTCGCTCATCAGCTCGTACAGTGCGCCAAGCCATCGCGCCACTGTATGGACTGAGATATTAGGCCGATTAACTAATCCTTACAGCTCCCCATGTAGGCACGAGCTGTAAAAGATCGGCAAAAGACGTCACCTGGGTTCGAACCACCGATGCAAAAGAGAGTCTCGCTCATCAGCTCGTACAGTGCGCCAAGCCATCGCGCTATTGTATGAACTGAGATATTATGCCGATTAACTAATAGTTACAGCTCCCCATGTAGGCACGAGCTGTAAAAGATCGGCAAAAGACGTCATCACCGGGGTTCGAACCACCGATGCAAAAGAGAGTCTCGCTCATCAGCTCGTAGAGTGCGCCAAGCCATCGCGCCACTGTATGGACTGAGATATTAGCCCGATTAACTTATCCTTACAGCTCCCCATGTAGGCACGAGCTGTAAAAGATCGGCAAAAGACGTCACCGGGGTTCGAAACACCGATGCAAAAGAGAGTCTCGCTCATCAGCTCGTACAGTGCGCCAAGCCATCGCGCCACTGTATGGACTGAGATATTAGGCCGATTAACTAATCCTTACAGCTCCCCATGTAGGCACGAGCTGTAAAAGATCGGCAAAAGACGTCACCTGGGTTCGAACCACCGATGAAAAAGAGAGTCTCGCTCATCAGCTCGTACAGTGCGCCAAGCCATCGCGCTATTGTATGGACTGAGATATTATGCCGATTAACTAATAGTTACAGCTCCCCATGTAGGCACGAGCTGTAAAAGATCGGCAAAAGACGTCACCGGGGTTCGAACCACCGATGCAAAAGAGAGTCTCGCTCATCAGCTCGTAGAGTGCGCCAAGCCATCGCGCCACTGTATGGACTGAGATATTAGCCCGATTAACTAATCCTTACAGCTCCCCATGTAGGCACGAGCTGTAAAAGATCGGCAAAAGACGTCACCGGGGTTCGAAACACCGATGCAAAAGAGAGTCTCGCTCATCAGCTCGTACAGTGCGCCAAGCCATCGCGCCACTGTATGGACTGAGATATTAGGCCGATTAACTAATAGTTACAGCTCCCCATGTAGGCACGAGCTGTAAAAGATCGGCAGCAAAAGACGTCATCACCGGGGTTCGAACCACCGATGCAAAAGAGAGTCTCGCTCATCAGCTCGTACAGTGCGCCAAGCAATCGCGCCACTGTATGGACTGAGATATTAGGCCGATTAACTAATAGTTACAGCTCCCCATGTAGGCACGACCTGCAATAGATCGGCAAAAGACGTCACTGGGGTTCGAACCATCGATGCAAAAGAGAGTCTCGCTCATCAGCTCGTAGAGAGCGCCAAGCCATCGCGCCACTGTATGGACTGAGATATTAGGCCGATTAACTAATAGTTACAGCTGCCCATGTAGGCACGAGCTGTAAAAAAACGGCAAAAGACGTCATCACCGGGGTTCGAACCACCGATGCAAAAGAGAATCTCGCTCATCAGCTCGTACAGTGCGCATTGTATAAATTAGTGGTAGCAGTATGCTGTAGACAATGGGTTGTAGAACTATTATTTGCGAGCGGGTCACAGATATGGTCATGTGCGAAGAAAGTTGGAATTTGATTTGATTTGATTTATTTATTTGTTTTTATTTGTTTTTTCACATAAATATTACAATGTGAATGGAAGTCTTCTGAAAAGCCTATGCTGGCTTAACTTTTTCACGCGTAAATTTACAGTGTGAAGGAAGTTTTCCAAAAAGCGTACAACAGCTTAACAAAGTAGAAGACTCCCTGTATAAAGGAAAGAAGAAAAGTATTTACATAACAATACAAAATAGAATAATTCGACAATCAATGAATACTATATATGGTGATAATATTTACGATAATAATTTGCAAATGAATGTATGACTTATTAATAACTGGATATAACGTCTTTGGTCAGATGCTTTTTGAATATTTTACTGGATACTTTGGTTTTGAAGCTCTCTGTTATGGAATTCCATGTCTTTATTGCACGATTTCTAAGACGAAGCCTCCCTATTGATGTTTTATAAGAAAAGTAATGTGCATTATCAGCATTCCGTGTGTAGTGGTGATGTATCACACTGTTACTAGTTAAAAAATCATGAAATGTGTTTGGCAATAAACCATTCCATGCCTTATATGCAAACGTGGCAAGATTTACACGAAAAATGTCGGTAACTTTTAATAAGTTGAGATTCTTGAAAAGTTGATTTGTGTGTTCACGAGGTGCAACACGTGAAATGTGGCGCATGGCTTTCTTTTGGAGAATAATAAGAGGATGAAGATTGGTTTCTGGGGTGCCAGACCAGATAATTGAACAATATGAGATGTGTGGAACGACCAAAGTTTGGTAGAGAGTCTTTAATATGCGCTCTGGTAGGAGAAATTTCAACTTTGATAAAATCCCAACGCTTTTCGCTGCTTTCCTGCATACTGTAGAATGTGCTCATGCCACGAAAGCTTATTATCAATATATACACCTAAAAACTTAGTAGTATAAACTTGTTTTAGAATTATACCACCCATGGTGATATCTTTATCCCAGCTAAAATTTCTGGAAGTATGAATTTGAAGTATGAAGAATGAATTTCAAAACTAACCAATGAGTCTGTCTTGAGTACAAAGATTTACTTCGCTGCTAAATAAACCCGAGCGCGTTTAGCAGGAGTGTCAAGCATAAATCAGGGACGTTAAAATGTGGTCAAAATGTTCTATTTATGGTTGTTTGTAAGCGAAGATGTTACCTAACTCATATGGAATTGATACCAAGTTTTTGTATTGAATTAGTGCAGTTGTTAATTTTTTTGTCCCCGCCATCCCCACCCCACCCCCTGAAAGAAGTATCCCTAATTGTGATGAAATATCACTTAGTAATATTCAGTCTTACCCAAGGCGATGGAGTACAACAGAGTTGAGGAGAATGGAATTTTCGGAAAGTTAAAGAATACATCAAGTTTATTTCCTTCATCCTCATATGTAGTGTAAATTTAAGTTGTATTTTTTTTTTGGTGAATATTGTAAGGATAACAAGCTCGAATTCCTTTTTTTCCTAGAACTGAATAAGTATTCAAGCAAAGGAAATCGCTCTTTTTTGTATTGAATGAGTGCAGTTGTTAAATTTTTTGTCCCCTCCATCCCCACCCCCGGAAAGAAGTATCCCTAACCGTGATGGAATATCACTTAGTAATATTCAGTCTTACGGAAGGCGATGGAGTACAACAGATTTGAGGAGAGTGGAATTTTCCGAACGTTAAAGTGTCACTGTTCCCCTGACCAACACGGGAATAGTGCTAACTTTGTTAATTAAGGCGAAGATAACAGCTAGGTACTTGACTCCATAAAGAACTCGGACATGTGGGTGTATAGAACAGAAAAATATAGTGATACAATTACCGACTGAAACACCCGTTCATATAGAACTCGGACATGTGGCTGCATGTATAGAACAGAAAAAATATAGTGATACAATTAATGACTGAAACACCCGTTCATATAGAACTCGGACATGTGGCTGCATGTATAGAACAGAAAAAATATAGTGATACAATTAATGACTGGAACACCCGTTCATATAGAACTCGGACATGTGGCTGCATGTATAGAACAGAAAAAATATAGTGATACAATTAATGACTGAAACACCCGTTCATATAGAACTCGGACATGCGGCTGTATAGAACAGAAAAATATAGTGATACAATTACCGACTGAAACACCCGTTCACGTTAATCACACCCTTCACATAAATCACAAATTAGGGAATGATTGAAATTATAACATTAGGAAATTCTAGAAACTTAAGAAACTTGATCTCTTTTCACGTCTTCTGATACTTAAAGTTCAAATGACAATTTCAATCCAAAAGTTAGGTAAGCTTCAGGTCGCTGTCACTGTTTCACCAACTCCCATCTTTTGGGCCACTTTCTCTTTAGGCCAGCGCTCCTTGTCTCTCTTGCTCCGCTGATGATGGTCGAGAACTGCAGGGTACAAAATACGTTAACTAGTATTTTGTCTATACATGCTCTGGAATTATCCCGAGGGAATTTGTAATACGAACCCTAACCACAGTGAATCTTCCTGCAGATGTGAATTTCCCTTTGGGAAATTGAAATTGCATAACACATAATAACATAAATAATAACATAAACCCACCACCAAGTCATAAATAATCACAAGGCTCCCAATTCTATAATGCCCCCACTAACTGCTCCAATACAACACTTACTAGATATACATACTATCTCTACCCCTAGGGCAGCTTCAATGGCCAGGATTATTCTGAACATAATGTCTGTATCTAAAATATCATGCCATACCCCAAGACACAATTCTCCTCTCTAAAGTGATCCCTGATTGCATTATCTTGTAACACATATTACTAAGTATTATTGACATATCCCCAAGGCTAGAGCCAAAGTTGCCTAGGTCAGGATACAAACCCCCACAATAACATGGACTCTTCAATAAGCAATGAACAGAATAAACACATTCTAATACCTTGAAACATCAGTCCCCACATGTTCCTAACAAGGATAAATAATGTGACTTACTTCATACTGGGCTTTGACTTGCTCCTGCTCTCCAGGTACAGACTGGCACCACGATACATCCACACAGAACAGGTTACTGGTCAAATTAACTCAGGTGGTGACAATAAATAATATATGTTTTTGGGGGTATAAAATGTTGGCCTCGCAGGCTAAGCTTCAAGCATCTCAACATCAAGCCTGAATACAACTTAGTGCCCTCACAGGGTCCTACCACAACAGCAAAAATAACCAACACACCACGCCCACAGAGGACACAGCCAGTCTTGTACAACTGTACCTTTCAAACCCTGGGAGTCAAGTGAGGAATATTCTCCAACTCTGAAATGAATGCATACCATGTACTGCTCAAAACAATACATAACACAAAACAAGACACAAACAAGACAAATATACAGGACACAAAGGGGTAAAGCTACTACCTTCAAGTCAGGTTCAATCTAGCTTGTGCCATTCACAGTCACTCAAGTGATACATAAGGCAATACAATAGGGACTTGTATCTGCTGTGACATAAAGAATACATCAAGTTTATTTACTTCGTCCTCAGATTTAGTGTAAAGTATTTTCTTTTGGTGAATATTGTAAGGATAACAAGCGCGTTACTTTTTTCCTAGAACTGAATACGTATTCACGCAAAGCAAATTGCTCTTTTTACCCATCATCAAAGTAGCTGTGCAGTTACTAGTGTATTGGAAACAATATTATACCTGCCATTAGTTTTGCCATATATGCAACTGTGCATTATTTTTTTTGGTAGGAGGGGGGGGGGGGTTCCCTTAAATTGTATGTGCATTGTGTCACGTTTGTTTTGACAAATATGGCTTAATTGTTCTGTGTAGTGATAATCTGTTCCTATAATCCCAGAGATATAAATACAAATGTATTTAGAGGAAAATATTGAAAAGGGTGTAACAAAAGTAACGCCAGGTCAGGTCAGATCTTTCTGGAAACCCTACACGTAATGAGACTAACAGAGAATTGGTCTGGGAGGATGGGAGAGGGGGGAGGCGGGTCTTAGTGGAATATTTAGGAACTTTGCCGTTTTTGTGTGTTGTTCTCCATCTCAATTAAGACCTGTTATTTATGTGTAAATTAACACCAAGTTACTTAGTATTTTGCTGTTTTTGATGCAGCCAGGGGTGGGACATTGATTCCTTATATCTTAGATTTTGTCTGTAACCCCACCAAAACACATATCCAGTACCCCTAATCCCACTCCGAACTCTGTTGCTCCATTTACCAGAGCGAATGTGGCTATTTTGACTGACTTGCTACACAAGTACAAAGATATTGGGCATTTTTTTTTCCATTAACAGAAACTCTAGTGTTATCATCAATATAATGATAAACAAAATGGAGAAACTTTCAGCACATGTATTCAAAATAGTAAACACTTACTTATTGCCTCCACTCCACCCTCCAGTTTAATATTCTGGCTTTGCTTTCTGATTATGTGCAGGTTTGAGATGTAGTACATTTCTCCATCCGTATTATTGTCAGATAATGAAATGAGAATAAGAATTAATAAAATTGTAGAAGAAATGTTTCCTTCCTCCACAGCATGACTTCATATCCGTCACTTCTCAGTATCTATAGACCTAAATGACAGATGTATGATGAATTTAGGCACAATAATGTTGAAGTCCACCAGAACAAGGTTAATTTGAGATTTTACACTCACACACTGCTAATCCAGTTCCAAGCTATTCACCTTTAAAATATGCTAAACCTCCGGTATGTTCCTATAAAGGCTAACTTGATGATGTTATCAGCTCTTCTAGAACGGGCTTTAATGTTAATGTTAAGTTTTGTTAACCCATTGCTTTACATAAATTCTCAGTCAACCAAAGCATGTTCCTAGTAACTTCATATTAAAATAACAACACCCTTGCACCCATTGAATGAAAATTAAATATCATCTATTCAAAAGTTGACAAATTTGTACTACCACTGTAAACATGTCATTTGAGACAGGTAAATCTCTTTTTGTGGTTTTGTGTTGGATCTGAGGAACTGAGCTAATTGGTTTAAGTATTAGACTAAATATTCTTGTCACTCTAAACCGATGAACCTCGGCAAATTAATGGGTCGTTCCCTTAAAAAATAAAAGTGGCATAAAAAATCCAGCCTGGCCTTATAGCGCTGTTTTTCAACTGTTCACAACAAATTAACTGAGGTTTGTTAAACTTTGTTTCTAAAGTCATCTTTTTTATGAATTTTTCCTTCATGTCTTTCGATTGTAATATAGCTTGTAAATCTATTGCAATCAAAAACATTTTTGTTAACATTTTTTTTACATTTTATAATAATATTCTGTAACTGCTGTAGTTGATACAACAATACTAGACATTTTACTAGTAGATGGGTTATTAATGAAAGCAAAATTAATTGACATTTCTGACATTACATAAGTTAGGGAAATCATTAAATGTTCTTAGATCTCTGTCTGTGGCTCTGACCCCCTTCCACCAAGAATGTGTTAATCCCCCCACCCCCTCCCATCACCCAAAGCAATCCGTTCTCGCCCTTAAAATTATTGGCTATCGTTGACTCATTTGAGTCTTCAAATGTAACATGCATGATCTACACTTTATGCAGAGTACAGTACTTTCGTCTAAATGGCTTGTGTAATTCCTATCTAGTAATTTTCTTTCATACTCGTTTATGGACAGAACCACCTACAGTATGGTGTCCACCATGGAACAGCTCCCCAAGAGACCTCCAGAAGACTTAAATTTGGAAGAGACTTGGTAAGATGACGTAACATCAGACAGAGACAATAAATTGGAATCCCAAGCCCTTGTAGCCGATTCAGATCCCTTCTCTAGTCTCATTATGGACATGAAAGCCTCCATCTTACCATCTCACCAAAGGGATTAGAAATAGGAGTAAAGTTGAAGAAGAATCGGAAAGTGATTAGATCCAGCTACCAGACAGTCCTGCCGGTCTCGAACTTTCAGGATCACAAACTTTTTGAGCCACCGATGTTGCAGCTTTTTAAAAGATATATTTATTATTATTATTATTTCTTTCATCACATAGTATAACAAGGTGAAGAAGACAATACAATTACAAATAAGTAAAAACTGTGAAAGGAAGTCAACTAAGAAACCCTTTTGGGCTTAATCGGATAGAGTACTCCCTATATATATATATATATATATATATATATATATATATATATATATATATATATATATATATATATATATATATATATATATATATATTTAAAAAACATATATATATAGAAAAACTCTCAGCCTCCACCGGGATTCGAATATAAATATATATATATATATATATATATATATATATATATATATATATATATATATATATATATATATATGTATATATAAACAGATATATATATATATATACATATATATATATGTACACACACATACATATATATATATATATATATATATATATATATATATATATATATATATATATATATATATATATATATATATATATATGCATATAAACTGTATATATATATGTAAGCTTTTCTACTCTTTTTTTTTTGTATCACCATGTGTGTAGATATTGAAGCACTGAGATATGCAGACTTCTTGAGCCACCGATGTTGCAGCTTTTTAAAAGATATATTTATTATTATTATTATTTCTTTCATTACATAGTATAACAAGGTGAAGAAGACAATACAAGTACAAATAAGTAAAAATTGTGAAAGGAAGTCAACTAAGAAACCCTTTTGGGCTTAATCGGATAGAGTACTCCCTATATATATATATATATATATATATTTAAAAAACATATATATATAGAAAAACTCTCAGCCTCCACCGGGATTCGAATATAAATATATATATATATATATATATATATATATATATATATATATATATATATATATATATATATATATATATATATATACATATATATATATGTACACACACATACATATATATATATATATATATATATGTATATATAAACAGATATATATATATATACATATATATATATGTACACACACATACATATATATATATATATATATATATATATATATATATATATATATATATATATATATGCATATAAACTGTATATATATATGTAAGCTTTTCTACTCTTTTTTTTTTGTATCACCATGTGTGTAGATATTGAAGCACTGAGATATGCAGTTTTTTTTTTCCTTGAAATAGCAAGAGATAAAATGGAGAACACTGTTATGAACGCTGTACTTAAAACACTTGAAAAACTGCTTTCCTCAATTTTAAGGAACAATTTGGCAGAATTTTTTCTGGGGAAATCTATCTTTATTTCATGCATTGTCTTGAATACTTCTGCAATACCATAAGACCATCTCTGCCCTGCACCTAAAAATACTGGGGTTTTTTCTCTCTTGCATGTTTTCAAAAGTGCTTTTCTCAAGGGTATCATGTTGAAAATTTTCTCAGATTTACAGATGGAAATTATGAAAGGTTTTTCGTTAAGGATGGTCATGTGATGATGCAAAAAGATAATCTAATGCATAAAGAGTCTCTTTTTTCGTGTGACGCACATTTTCTGGCGCCCTCCCCCTCCAAAAATCCCTCCACCAGTGGTGATAGGACTGGACCATGCACACTACGTTGTAAGAAGTCGCGCTTCGCGCTTTGTTTGCGCTCCGCTCGTTGACGGATATGTCGGCACACAGCTCAAGTTTAGTCGGTAAAATTATACCCTACACCCCCCTAAGAAAAACACAATCGTGCAATCCGTTTCTCCGTATCTCGTTCCGTTTTGAGTCATTATTTATTTTTAAAGTTTCGATTTATAACATATTTCTGCTGGCCATAACTTAATAACGCAATATGCTACGAAGTCGGGACATGGCGCAATCTACCCGACGCGGAGGGTTCTATCATATATGTCCCAACCCAGGGGCGTCAATCCGATTTGAAACTTGGGGGGACGTGATCGATTCGAGTATTCCGGCCGTAAGTACTATATAAGCGGAGCGCCACCATCAGTTGGCGCGCAGAGTACAAGAAAAATTTTCTTCTGGCAGCCCCCTTAGATTGCAGGAAACGGCACTTCCGGTGCATTCTGTCAGTAAGCAACACCCCTAAAATTGATAAAAATTTCCGGCAATTTTTTTTATTTTGGGAAATATTCTCGAAGGAAGTGATCGCCATTTATTCCTCAGTTTACCAATTCCTCGTCTCCCAGAAGCGCCCAAAATTTAAGAAATGAAAACATTTTTGTGTTGGCTGATCCATGATCGCCGCCCATGGCCGTGAGAAGTGGTGACTGGGTGAATAAAAAGATATGCCGTTTGAAAACATGGGCAGAAAAAGCGAAAGTAGCGAAACCTAAGGTAAAACGCGCGATAACGAAGTGATTATTTTCCAGGTTGTAATTGAGACTGTATCAAACGCGAGCTTAGGACAAACATATTCAAAGGTAATGGCATTACTAATCCCGATATGTCGTCTTTGAGGTGTGTGGAAAATCCGCAACGACCATCAAAGAGTAATTGAATATTTAGTCTACTTTTCGATTTCGAAAACACTTTTTTTTTTAAATTATGACAAAATTTTATGACACTTTTGACAACAACAAAAAATTGGGGGGGGGGCCTGTGCCCCAATGGGCACGACGCCACTGACCCCAGGGCCTCAGATATAGGCCTATTGCAGGGGTGGGCAACCTTTTGAATGGATGGGCCAGATTTTAGGAGTGAAAGATTGACAGGGCCGTACCTAACCAACGACCTGCTGTTGATTTCAAACCTTTGATTCCGAGGACGTTCAAGCAATAGGTGTGTGTACTTAATCTGTATTCACAAAACCATAATGTCAATGCAGTCCAGTTGATAACTAATGGGGATAATAGGCCTAACTGACAGCATCATTAGTGTAGATAAATTCTAAGCAGCTAGCTCGTTTTTGGTGATGATGCAAATTAGATTGATTTTTTTCTTTTCTTGAGACATCTCACGGGCCGCAAAAAATCACTGGCGGGCCGCATGTGGACCGCAGATTGCCCACCCCTGGTCTATAGGAACGATGTCCCAAAATTTCCCTGGACATATAGGCGAAGGAAGCTATCTGCCGCGACTGCATGTGAGTTTCTCGACTTTCCGTCTTGGGAGTCTTACCACAAAATGGTGCATTTCCTCATACGCCATTTTTAATAATTTAAATAACCAACTAATAAGGCACAGCCCAGATCCGAGTTCGTATAGCGAACTTAGCGCAAATTTGGCCAAAAGTCGTCAAACGCCAGCATGTTAAACCAGGTTGCTAGGTCTACGAGAATACATTTATATGAAATTTAAAAACAAGGATAGCAAGACAAACCACTTTTATTATGTTTTCAGGACCTCACACATGCGCATGTATCGTCAAACTTAGAAAAGGTCCCATGTGAGTGGTGGCTAAAGTGATGAAGGCATGAAAATAAATCAGTGGTTGTTCGTTGGAGTCCTCAAGCAAGTTACCTCGGTTGCTAGGTGGATCTGCATCTGGTTATCGGGTGAATTCTGGTCGGAGCGTACTATGTAACCACCATGTACCCAGGGACGTAGCTAAGGCCTGATGATTGGGGGAGAGGGGGTGTAGTGGCTGAAAATCGGTTTTGAAGCCAGAAAATTCCGACTGCTGCTTTGTACCCCCCACCCTCGCGCTACTCGTCAACGATACGGTCAGTGTCAGTCAGAAAACCCAATCTTTCGCGACTGCACTTCTGTTACGAACTTGTTGCGATACGTTTGTACTCACTGGCACTTATTTCACAAACTTATTGCCCCCCCCCACCCCAACCAAATATTTTTGTGAAATTCGGACAATATGCTGATAGCTTTTGGGCACCTTCTGAAAGAAAAATAATTTGCAATACGTTTTTCAGTGGTTAAACTGATACTATTATTACCCAACAATTCTCACCAATACGGAAGGGTAATAAGACGGAAAATGATTGTATGCTATTTGCATGCGATGTAAAAACCGATGCATTTATTTATGATATGCACATTATCATGTGGAATGCGCGCGTAGCGCGCGAAAGATTTTGGTTATATTTTTCGGGCAAGTCTTTGCAACCCCCCCCCCTCACCCCACAAATCAAATTGGGCTCCTACGCCTATGACGGTAGTTCTATTAGGCATTTTTTGTAGTATTCAAAATCATACGAAGTTTTGTACGGTGGAGTATAAGAATCGCCGGATACAATTTCCAAAAGTGGCAAGGAAAACGTGGTAAATATAACAGGTCAATTTTGAACGAAATTTTTAAAAAATGTTAGGTCATGCACAATCACAGGGATAAATGAATAGATAAACTAGAGTGCGACAGTCGTAAATTCCGACTGTCGCTCTCCAATTTTCTAACTAGCGTCAGCTTTACCAAGTTTAGGGGGTGAGACACCCCCATACCCCCTCTAACGACGTCCATGCGCGGTGAATATGGAACACGATCACATGGTTCAGCCTCTGTAGAGTCATGGAACTCCGAAGCCTTGTCTTCAAACGCCTCAGAGCCCTAAAAGATCTCTTGGCTTCCGTCGAACTGACGGAGGAGACGAGGAGCAACCGCAAGAGAGCTTCGACTTCACCAAACATAGCCCGTGCCGCTGGATTCATCGACTTGAATATTTGTATATACCCTTCAACCGACGACGAATGGAACTGGCCTCGCAAGAAAGGCAGACTAAGCTTAAGATTATTGGAGAGCTCAGGGTACCAACTCACGAGATCTGGGTGGAATTCTCCATTCAGCAACATTGAGTGATATTCGAGGATATGAATCCTAAGATGTGTAAGCCGTAACCAAATAGAGCCACGACACTACTCTTTTTCCAAATGTGTGTGGGGGTCATTTGATATTGTTTCCCCCATCCATCGAAATGTGGGGGACGTGTCCCCCCGTCCCACCCCCCCCCCGGATTGACGCCCATGAAACCAATTCAGTTCTTAGAAGAAAATCCCAAAACGGCGTTTTATGCCTTTCCGAGTCTCAAATCGTCCGGAAAGTAGCAATAGTGCGGACTTATTAACTGCAAATTCAGGCGTTAAATGTAACATGTACGCGTCTTGGTGTTCAATTCATATTTTGAACGCTAGTGTTAAGATTCTGAACACATTTCTCTATTTTTTAAACGCCCGGACGCTTATTCGAACACTAAGTTATTGCTTCATTTTGGAACGCCTGGACGCTTATTTGAACACCTTACCGTATTTCAACGCCTTCAACTTCGGACGCCTATAGTGTTCAATTTCTGAACGCCAATTGTTCAAATTCTGAACGCTTAATGTTCTATTTCGGAACATCCCGTGTTTTATTCTCAGAAATAGAGCATTAGACGTTTGGATATAATACACCAACGTTCAGAAGTTGAGCACTAGCGTTCAGGAGTTGAACACAGTGGCGAAGCAAAGAGGGGGCCAGGGAGATATGTGCCCCCTGGAAAACATTGTGCACATCTGGCTGTCTTACAAAATATGAAAGTTTATATTGTTCATCAGTTAAGTTTGTCAAATGTATATAAGTCCAGACAATGGACAATAAACAAGAATCATCCTATTGGAAAAATTGTAAAAGAGCACTATGTTTGTCTTTCTGATATATTATGTAAAAGAACATGTAAAAGAATTCAAACAGGAAATAAAATCTGCTAATAATATGATATCATATATGATAATGATGAAACTGGCAAAACATTGCACCTGATCGCATCTAAGGACCTTCAATTGTTCAAAAATATCTCAAAGGGGAGGGGGACACCTCCACCATATCAATCGCAAAAATAGTGCTCCCCCCCCCCTTTCAAATTCATGGCTACGTCGCTGATTTGGGCCACAACTTCTGGTTGACAGCAGAAAGTTGATACTGGAGTTCGCACTTCCAGCTGTAAAGCTTGATGCTTATCACTCTTGTGTAGGCCTACACAAATTGCATTGCCAGGCAAGACCACTGTTTATTACGCTTGGATAACTTCAGAGATGGCTTCTTTTGCATTTCAAAACTTGTTTGTAACCATTAATGATAAAAATTATTTAGCCTAGGAGCTGACTTGCTGGTAGTTGCATGCCAGTTCATAATGGGTTACAGCTTTGCACGTTGCATTTAATGATACTAAAATATATACCGATAACCGACAGTGAAACAGTTAGTTTCACCATGGAGGTAAAACAAGACATCAATGGTTATACACTAGCCCTTGCACTAGCCTCGCGAAATGTTGACGGTAGACTAGTACAAAACAAACAAGCTAACAGAAAGTTTTTTTAATTTTTACCAATAATTTATTAAACTCGTTGTTCTACAACGGTAGTTAATATGGCGCTATACAGATTCATCAGACAAACGCGTGCAGTGACCGTTTCAATCCGGTGATGAATCTGGTGATAAATCTGAATCCTGGGATGAATGCTGGGATGAATCCTGTGATGAATCCTGGGATGAATCCTCGGATGAATCCTGGGATGAATCCTGGGATGAATCCTGTGATGAATCCTGTGATGAATCCTGTGATGTGCGATACGGTGTTTATACAGGGGGGGGGGGCTTAGTCATGATCAACTATGCATAGTTGATCTCCGTTTTCGAACACTGTGTACACGTGTTTAGTCAGGGTTGGACTTGCTGTTCTGCATTTTCCGATGCCATACCCTTCTCCTTGTTTTGGGAGGTAAACATTATGTCGCTCAAAAGCCAATACCACCGATAAAAAAAAAATAAAACGGGAAAATAAAAAAGAAGGGACGGAGGGACGAAGGGACGGAGAGACAAACACTATCAAGTAATCTCTGAAATACTGTATACGACGGTGAGTGGTTGAATCAATCGGAAATTACGTGAATTTAGAAGAAGGGCGCCGTATAGCTATAGACTTTTTTTTTGTTTTTTTTTTGGGGGGGGGGCGGGTGCGGGGATGCATTTCTAAGGGGCATACATTCAGTATTTCTAAACACGTTTTTCTGACATTTGTAGGGGGTGGGGACTGTTACGCCACTGATTAGAAGAGTGAACCTTTTGCTATATTGACTGTCGTATATAAACGAACACTCCTTCCGTGTAACTCTCTGTAACATATATAAGTATATATATCGAGTAATATATATCGGGTAAACCCTGGATACCACCACCCGTGTATAGTTCTCACTGGTACACGTAATTCTTCGTTATACCATTCATGGCAGTGTACATTGTACATTTAAACCACACCGAGAATTTACGGTAAGCGAACGTTGAGAGGATTAGTTGCATATGTCCTTACCACAAATTGAGGCATATTTCGCATCCATTCGATAAAACTAGCGGTACTAAGCGAGGTATATTTGGGAGGGGGAACTTCCTTCCCTGCAATTATCTAGTTCATGCACGTGAACAGACTTTGAAGACCAGTGCATGGGACACGGACTGAGACTAAATATATGATTTGCGGGAATACTACAAATTCACCTCCAAACGTCCCGACAAGAACCTTAGGGCCCTCTTTGTGACCATGTCATTGTATAGGACAAATACTATAGTGTTTCATTTGAGAGGAACATGTGGACAAACCGTTAGTCGGAACACATACTCGTCAAGGACTCTAGTGGTGTACACAGCTCAAATTAAACAGAGCAAGAACGTTGCCATGGACTATACTAAATAACAAGCAGAGATTTTTAATGTCACGGTCTGGCCATCACCTCTTTTATCTGTTGGTTTTAATTAGTCATTGTTGTTGAGGATGACCCAGTAAATATCGCTCAGTGGTCGTACATTATTAAAGTATTTCAATATGCTGCTTTAAGATATGTGAATTGCGATATATTGCTTTAATATATTAATCACATCGTCTGGATTGGAGTTATATCTGTCTAAGTTAATTAAAATGTCAGGAAGAGGACGTTAAATGAAGGGTGACATTCCGACCTTCACCTATCTCTCAGATTTAAGCCCAAAAACATTGATTTCTTCGTTGTCTTAATCAATATATTTATCACACACGGTCCATATTTCAATTTTGTGGAATTTGTAACGTCAGAGTGTAATACATATAACACTTCAATGCATGGCAGTTCGGAGTACTATAGGCCGCCTACCTCACAATCATACACATGTTAGAGATTTGGATTAAGAGAGGAAGCTCACCGTGACGTCATTAAAACTGAAATAAGAGTAATCCGATGCAGACTCGTTTTTTTTTTTCACATATAACCTAATTTCTGTTGAGGATAATATAGTCTTCACGGTGTTGTTCATCACAAAGGACTCATATATTATATCAGTGGTCAACGGAAAGCTTTTACCATAGACATTTTGATGTTAAAGTTTCTACAAGTTATTACACTTTTCATTTGATAAAATGTCTTTATTACATTATATTCAGTATTTCAACGAAAAGATCATAATGAGTGCATGTGCTTGACAACGAATGTTTTGTTTTAAACCTTCATGTAATATTTACATCTCACCAAACGACGATAAATCAATCAAAATCACATCAAAAACTTAAACCAAGATACTAATGTACATTCCTCATAGTGGTTTTTTTTTATATTTAATCTATACTTTGCATAGTTTGAGGATTTGGTAAATTTCTCTCTATTTTTCACGCAAACTTTTACAGTTTAATTGAAAATAATTTCTTTTTAATGATTACGTTCTTCTCTGTCAATCAAACATATCAGTGATTTCTTTCAGGATTTGTGGCAAGCAAATCAGATTTACGGGAGGAGATTAAGGCCATCTGGTGTACTTGGTATTCAAGACACGCTGTAAAAGACTTCTCTGCATTCGAGCAGGTCTTCTGTGGAGAACTCAAGCATATACCTACGATAACCATTTATAAACATATATGATAACCACACACACACACAGACACACACACACACATATATATATATATATATATATATATATATATATAGGCCTATATATATATATATATATATATGTATATATGTATATATATATATATATATATATATATATATGTATATATGTATACATATATATATATATATATATATATATATATATATATATATATATATATATATATATATATATATATATATATGAGATGACCTGCTGTCTTTTCTCTGTACATTGTAATTCAATATTGAAGCCCGGTTATCGTAGTGATAGACTTGAGTTATCCACAAAAGACATGCTCGAATGCAGAGAAGTCTATAGAAAACAATGTAGTCTGTGTTACTTCCTTTCTGTTAGGACCCCTGGTATATAGAATTGACTGAATTGTGGAAAATCTCCCATACATCTTTTTTCTTCGCGGTTCTTAGGAAAAGGAAAGCTAATGTGGTTTCTTCGACTATAGCCATTGTGAACACCGCAACAATCGAACATACATAATCTTTGCTATCATAATTATATCAACGGATACAGCACTTAAAGAATTGCCATTTGTGCGCCTAAAGTATATCAACCGGGTAACCGAACAGGTTGTTATTCTTAATATGGTAGATGGAACAAACGGAACAGTCTGTTTCCGTTGTCGTTCATAAGGTTAATCGTCTATACCAAGGGTACAATAGGATTATAGTATCATCACTATATATTGATCAAACATTGGTTCACCTCTCGACCTTGATCGAATTTCGTCTATTTAAGGAGCCTTTAATCCTAGATAAGGTAAACCATTCTTAACAAGTCACATTCTTTGTTTGGAAAGTCAAAGGTGATGTTGCCGTTAATTTCGTTGTCTAGCTAGCTAGCTTCAACTCGACAAGAGCAGTTTAAGACTATACTGACCAGAAATCGCCCAATTTTCAGCTTACTGTTCCTTGTTTGACAGGTTATAGACGCGGTGTTGCTCGTATATTATAAATATTGTAACAATACATTTTTTACCAAGTTTTCTCATTTCGGTAGTCACTATATTCTGTCGCACATCAAAGTATACCTTTTCAGTATGGTCATCATGGATGTGTATCTCGCCGCGATGATGGGCCTTATTTTATCTATTTGTCTCCCTACGATGATATCAGCGGCACCGCCAACTGTCGATGCTCCCCACTGTCGTAACATCGGATGTTGCTCTGGCAGGGATGATAACTGCTATGTCCCCATTTCCAATTCTGAATTCGGTATCGCGGTTTGTTACTGTGACGATTTTTGTCTTCGTTCGGCATCATCGGATTGCTGTACAGATTTTCCGCTACTCTGTGTTCAAAGTAAGTCACGTGTTACCTATTAGCTTTATTTTAAACTTTTGTTTCTTTGAAAATAAGGTATAGAATATTAAAAGCTATACGTAAGTATAGGGCACAGCAGTATGCTTTATGAAATATTTGTTATCTTAATGTATAGGCCCTGTTGTAATTATTCTTAATTACGTCGTATAGTTCTCTGCATGGTTGTATCCTTTTTCAATCGCAGTTAGCTTCCAAAAGTTACTGCTCTGTAGTAGGAAATACCCATCGCCTCCTCCTCCTCCTCCTCCTCCTCCAAACACAGAGTATTGTACATTCCATGATACTTTGAAAAGCATCTCAGAGCAGGTATTTAGTTTTATTAAAAGTATGATTTGACATTAGATGTATTATATACCTCGAGCCTTGATGAGACACCAGCGGTCCCTCGTAATGAACAATTAGGGTGGGTACAGAATAATTCGTCGTCCGTGCCATTAATTGATACAATAAACTCACTGCGCATGCCCACCCCACCGCATCTCACCCATACAATCAACCAGAAAACATTTATGTACGTATGTATTGTATGTATTTTAGATCCTCCTGCAAGCAAGAACTCGCGAAGAGTCCTCATTGGCTCATCAAAGCCGCAAGCTGACCGAAGTCAGTCTCTGACATTCATATTTAACGTCCGTGATTATGAACTGCCAACTGTCAACAACTCTGTAGCTGGACGACGTGCATTAATCTTGGAGTGAATCGATCCGGGGACATTATGATTGGAAGGCACCGGCGTTAACCACTGAGCTAACACTCCACAACTATACAGCGCCAATATCAACAACAGTTGTTCAAATGCACCATTGCAAAAGACAGTTACATGAAATAAATTACAATACATTTGTTCAAAGAGACAACATTTTTAGCAGTTTTCTTGAAGGCCGTGCATGCGGTCAACAGACAGCGATGGGAGTCCCCACGCACGCGCAACTTCCACTACGTATTGAAATCTCCATACTTCGAAAACGACCATTGTCGATCACGACTTTACTCTATATAGACTGTTTTTAAACCACCAAAACTATATGTATACATTTGAAATCATATCATCAATAAGTTTATGAATTAAAACACGTCTGTTGTATATATGTCACGAATTGCAAATATTTTCTTGCAAATTGAACCTCTTGTGGTAGCCTCGCAATCGTACCATTGAACAATTGAAATATCTATACAAAAAGGAATATTCTATGATTTTCAATATATGTTTCTTGGCCGGTTTTACTATTTGGCTGATTGAGTCAGTCCGAGTTCACAGATCTCGGATTGAAGAGGGGTGGTAATCAGATTTGGATGACCGGAAATCATTCGCATTGATTGTATCTAGTAGTATCGGTCAATATGGTCATTTAGACACGTGACCTCGTATAGTCGTAACGGCTAAACAATATTGCCTGATTCAATTGACAAGCTCATAGAGGCAATGAGTAGTCAAAATTCATTCTGCCACGGGAAACTTCTCCAGAAGGAATTGAACGCTTTTCAATATATATGCATATATATATTACGATTTTCATATATATATATATATATATATATATATATATATATATATATATATATATATATATATATATATATATATATATATATATATATATATATAAGCACTTTGACAATTCCTATCGACTCTTTGCCAGCCGTAACTGTTGCACGAGTACTTATGCGAAGATTAAAATAAATAATTGATTACATTTAAAGAAATCTTTCTGAGCGCCTTAATTGGGAATTACTGGTCTTCTTTTTCCGGCAAATACTTTGACTTGTTATAATACAAAATGAACTTATACAAGACATACACAAAGCCTGAATATTAGAGTGGGCGCTGTGTATTTGCCAGCTTAACATTATTGAACTTCATATCATTTTCAGTTACGGAATATAAGCCATTATAACGTATTAACAAAAGTGAATTTGTTCACCTTATATGTCATAAGTTTGGTTGGTACTTGCTTGTTATGCAACAAATATTATAGCAATGCGTACCAATTCACGTGACCTGAAGTCTTCGTCAACTTTTCCACAACATGCATCCGGCATTCCGTCTTTTCGAAATTTCGGCACAAATTATCGTAATTTCGAGCACGTAGTAATAATAATAATCAGCAGTTAGTTTTACGACGCTTAAGCGACCACAAATGTGAGAGACGCCCGCAAGGCCTTATGGATTACAACTTACACGTCGGGTGGCTTCCAATTCAACATTTTAACTCAAATTTGGAATCTTTTCAATTTAGAAAGTCATTTCAGATGGGAAAACCGTAGATTGCTCTTGGATGAAAAACCCATCTTACTATGACCCGGCCGGGAATCGAACCCCGAACCTCCCGATTGCTAAGCCTCATTGCTTCAAATGCCACCGCCTTTATCCACTCGGCTACAGCAACGGTGAAGAAATAGTTGAAATTGGCAGGTCGATACGAAACGAGTTATTTCTTGACCATTTTCGCCATTTTATAAAAAGTGTGTCACGATTTTTAGACCAAATAGTCGAAATTTCGGAATAAAGTCAACTTGTTTTCAGGAAATGGTTTCAATTAACGCCACAATTCGGTATTGAAAATCGAAAGTTAGAAGAAAAAGTTGATCGAGATACTGAGAATATTGTTGAAATATGAGAGAGAAAGTTTAACTTAAAAATTAAAATAATTACAATTTCCAATGAGCTACTTTGAACACCGTTGCGATCTACGACAGTGAAGTTCTCTTGGGTAAGACACCAAAACTCCACTGCCCCCTCCTCCCCTCCCTCTCCATTGCCAATTGTCTCTGTAAAATTGACTCTTCTGAAATGGAAATGTGGGAGCTTTGACTCTTAATGAAAACATATTCGACTATGTCTGTGAGTGATATCTACGCTAAATATTACACCACTTGTCTCATACCCTCGCGAAACAAAGAAAGAAACCGATAGGGAATCGTACACAGTCGACAGAGATTGCGCGCCTACATTTAACTATTGAACCCGACTCCCTCATTGAAGCGCTAGCTACGCCACATGGTACTGATACGAAGATATGCAAGCTAGACCACTAACGGTGGTAGGGGGGGGGGGGGTGTCGGTTGAGAAAACGTTAACCAGTCTAAGCTTCTTCACAATGCAAATTCTACTTTTGTTGACGCAACGATGGCCGGGCTCGAGTGCGACTCAGTAAATTTCAACATTTCATATCAAACTTTTCGACTTTCAGTTTGTCTCGAAATTTCCCGCTATCCTCAGAGTATTTTCTCCAACTGTCAATATTTATTACCAACATTTATGATTTCTATCTCAAAACTCCGACCTATTTCGGCATTTTTCTAGATTAATTTTCTAAGTTAATAGATAAATAGTTGCAATTTTCAATGGGCTACTTGGGACACCGTTTGATCTACGATAGTAAAGTTCTCTTGGGTAGGACACCAAAAACTCCACTGCCCCCCCCCCCTCCTCCCCTTTCCTTCTTCTTCTTTGCAAATTGTCTCCGTAAAATTGACTCTTCCGAAGTGGAAATGTGCATTCTCGCAAGCCTTGACTTTGCTCCCTGTGGGAGCTTTTGACTCGTAATGAAAATATATTCGACAATCTCTGTGAGTGATATCTACGCTAAATATTACACCACTTGTCTCATATACCCTAGCGAAACAAAGAATGAAACCGGTAAGGAATTGCACAGTCGACAAAGATTTCGTGCCTAGACTTTACTATTGAACCGGGCCCCTCATTGAAGAAACGCAAGCTATAGCACACTAACGGTGGTAAGGGGATGGGATGGGGAGGGGGCGGGGGAACGATGGCCCAGATGCGACTCAGAAAATGTCAACATTTCATCTCAAACTTTTCGACTTTTAGTTTGTCTCGAAATTTCACTTATCCTCAGAGTATTTTCGCCAACTGTCAATATTTATTACCAACATTTATGATTTCTATCTCAAAACTCCGACTTATTTCGGCATTTTTCTAGATTTCTTTTAATTAAATAAAAGGAACAAAATAAGAACTTTCGCCTACGTGCCCCAACTTTCCACTTATTTCTGAAAACTTCGAATTATATATCTCGACATTTCGATTCGTTTCTCAAAATTGCAATATTTTTATATCAAAATTTCGACATTTCTCACCAGCGTTTCGTTTCTTATTCTCTGAATGTCAACCACTTTATCCCAAAACTTCCGCAATATCCTCCAATAATGTCGACGTATTCCTTCATAGGCCTATTGTATGTTGACATTTTATCTGTTTAATTTAAAAATGAGTCATTCAAGTGCCCCTTAACAAAGCGTTTCACCTGCTTTACTTGGAACGACATGTGAAAAGCCAACGTTCGTTATTAATGTTAGAATTTCCTCCAGCTGTTCAATTCAACTGTTCCAGCTAGTCAGTTCTCACCGTTGTTGCTAGCGTAAGTAGCCTGATAGGGCACTATTCTACTTATATCGGATGTACGGACGCCTTTAAAGGACATTGTATAGTATTTACTATAAATAGCATTGAGTTGTTACCTAGCGCCATCTCTTCTCCTGAAGCGATTCTGTTCTTGGTTCGCTAGTCATAGCTCGTTTGACACAGTGTGGAGGGAGGGGGGGGGGGGTTCAATGCATCTTTTATAGTTGGCCAGACAAAAGGCATAACTATGTCAAGGGGATGCACAGGCCCAGGGACTCCAGGAGCCGTAGTAAAATAGTTCATTCGATATATATATAGATACGCTAGTGAAATTATGTAACATACATTAGTTCACAATCCCTTTCCTCAGCCCCCCCCCCCCCCAACATACAAATATTAGTTTCGTTCAAAATATTATTCCAAACTTAAAGAAAGCTTTTCTATTAGGGTTAACTATATATTTATCAATAGAATGCACGGAGCTACACGTTTATTGAGATTCCATTACGATAGCTTAATTTGAACGACAAAACTCTCTGTCATAATTCATTACGTTAGCCTGGATGATACTTTTTAAGAATATTTACTCAGGAAAGAACCTGGGCACGGAAACCAAACTACCGAACGACTGATTCGCTCTCAACCCCAGACCCCTTGCATCGGGACTGTGACTGTGTGATCATCGTCGGGTGTGTATCACAATTCCCCTCGAAAGGGAACAGATGATACACATGATCTTAGCCAAAAGGCCTGGATGATTTCAAATGGTCTATGTAAGCAGTTGTCCCTGTTGTTGTGTAGTCATCAAACCTTGCTATTGACAGAATGTCACAGAGTTCTGGTTACTATTGTATTGTATAGTCAATGGATTTACATTCTGATGAACAATCGAAAGCTTCTTCTGTAGAATGTCAAGTTGCAGAGCAGAGGTCGCAGCCAACACGTAATACGAACCACTCTACGATGCCAACACGAACCACTCCTTGTCGAGACACGTTTTAAATATTTTGTTTGGAACCTCATTCATTGTTTTCTTTCCTTCAAACTGGAGAATCAAAACGATGTGTAGCTAGTGTTAGATATTTTACGTACAGGGTTCATTTCCTGAAGTGTCATGTTGTATTGTTCAACGGTGTACGACAGGAAATTCTTGTTCCGAGTACTGCAGAACTTGCACTGAATCTTTCACATTAAAATTGCTTTCAGTAACCTTGTATATTCGTTCTAATATTGGACAGGGAACAAAGGCAATGCTACAAACTTGCGAACACAGTTAGTTCTTCCTTTTTTTAAGGAAATTGTGTTCGATTTCAGTTACTTTCAATTAGCTTACAAATATCGTTTGTCTTGAATTTGTCGAAATATAGTGATGCAAATCCCGACCACTGTAAGAAAAGCCATTTGTCCCTAAAAAACAAAACACACATAAGCATGTAATTTGAAAGAAAGGTTAGGCCTATGTCCCTAACAACAAATACCAATTAATGTTATTCCATCGAAAAGAGACTGGGAAAAGATGAAGTAGATATCTTTCCAAATGAAAAAGTATAGAAGATAAAAACGAAAGTTTTATGCCTTTCATTAAACGGTTAATAACTTCTGCTTCTTGGCATGTGCCAGCCGATTCACACAGAGATTACAGTAACTACTGTAATTCTTGAAGTTCTGTACCAGAGTAAAAACTGGATCGTGCTATCAATCAGTACTATGTGCTATTAGGATTACAGTAAGAACTAAGGATATGTGTAATCCCAACAAATGCATCAACAAAAACTGCCAACAAATGCAACAAATGGACCAAACAGTCAGTTGGTGTTCATCATTGTAATACAAACTTGAATTTATTGAAACAAATTGTGTTTTGTATCGCGGCTGGTTATTTGTTTTCGTTAATTGCTTTCACAACTTTTTTTGTTTGAAAGACAAACACAGTTTAATATAACGTGTCATTCCATTATTATATTTATTTATTTATTTCAACTTTTATTTTGAGAGGGTAACACGGTTAGCCGAGGCTAATCTTTCCCGAGCACCCCTTAAATAAAATTTGTCAAAAAAAAAAAAAAAATCTGTGTAAATGAAATAATAAATTTGAATGAAAGAACTAACCGTTGTAAACAAGATTACAAAAAAAAAAGGATAACTTAAGCGTTAACGATTAAATTATGCCCATTGACAAATTTCGCACAAAGTATTATATAATAGGCCTATTATAAATATAATCGACACAACAAAACGTTTCCATTTCATTTACCTTTACTCAAGTATACAACTGTAAATCAATGTATTGGTTTGATTGAAAATTGTGATTATCTTAGACTGGGAAAATAATACAGTTCAATTATCATTTAATCTTAAGTCTAGATCATCGAAAGAACTTGAGATTAAATTGGAAGAGCGGGGAGTTAAATGAGTGAATGGTGTAAGCTATGACTGCATACGTTATGCTGGCAATCCTCTTGAACGTCTATATCAGGGTTTCACTAACTAGGGTGCATGAACCCCCAGGGGTGCGTGAGTCCAACCCAAAGTGTTCGTGCATGAGACGTTTCTGAAAGTCTAGAGTACTTTTTGTTGAACTGATATATGTTATATTGTATAATTTAGTAATGTACAAAAATCGAACCTAACGACAATCTTTGCGCGTTCCATACGTATATGTTGTCGTACCATGCATGTGATAAATAACTGAATTATGAAACAGACGTTTTTTTTTTCATTACAATATTACACTATGAACTTGATCTTTTACGAAGCACTGTTGTGCGTATTAAAGTAGCCTATAATAATGACTCAGATCGTGTCTCGAAAAGTTGAGGGTTCGTGGACAATTCTGACATCCACAGGGGGTTCGTGGGGGGATAAAGTTAGGGAATCCCTGGTCTATATAGACGATATATACCAGTGGCGTAGGAAGGTACTTTTGAGTGGGGGGCTGAAGACTGATGGCCGGCCTGGGGGAGGGGTCTAAGGGGAGGGGGTGTCTCCCTCCCCTTTGGAATTTTTTGCATTTCCAGGTAGCCTCAGATGCAATTTGGTGCAATATAGCACACTTCAACACCCACTCCATTTTGTAAACTTAATTTTGTATTTTCACCAGGCCTTAGATGCAATTTGGTGCTCCAAATGAGATTTTTTTTCTCATTTGGAAATGAAAAAGGGGTTTTCTGACTTGCGAGGCGGGGGGGGGGGGCGGAATGATACTTCCGCCCCTCCATATTTTTCACTGGGGGCTGGCGCCCCCCCAGCCCCCTCGGTTCCTACGCCCTTGATATATACCATCATTTTGGGTGGTGTGCTTGGGTAACCATTACAATCAAAATGTCTTTGACTGATTCTTTACGACAGTACCGCCGTGTGCGATACAGTCCGGCATGCTCGTTGCACAAATTTAATTCTGTTCGAATTAATGTAGAGGCCTGTATAATCTGTCCTGAGTTTTATGTCTAGTGTTTGCGTATCTTTTTGTTTTATGCACATTTTTAAGACATGACAAAATGTCAGAGATCGAAGGGGTATAATTTCAACAAGGCCTTTTTTATGGACTGGATAATCAAGATAATCATATCACGAACACGGTATACTCAACATGCCGTCTGTCGACCTAGTTTTCTTCCTCCTAAACAGATATGCTTATGATGCAACAATTATCTTAACACCAATAAAAATGCTGCACGACCACTATATATACGTTTTCTATGAGACTCTTTCCTTTGACAAGCCTACATTCATAATGTCGAACAGTTTCAGCAAACATAATATAGATATCGACAGAGACTACATGATAATTAACTATAACATGCCCACTACACGGTTTGGTCCATGTAGCTTACAAAAAGAACACATACATCGTATACACGTGAGAGCTTCGCCACTGACGAATGGAGCCACAATGAGGTATAGATGTGGCATTGACGTGATTCCATTGATCAGTGATTCTATTTCGATCTATATTATCATATATAAAGCTTCGATCGTTACATGATATATCATTAAAATATGATTTCTGTTTTATTGTACAACTTTCCCTTTGTTTTGTTTTTTAATATAATTTTTGTAATAATCTTTTTTTTTTTTAGGGCAAATTGATATGGGGACGCTCTTTTCGGAGCTCTGGCAGGCGGACGACAATCGGATTGACGAAAATCAATATAGTTACGAGCTTCAGTCGTCGAAAAGAGATTTTAAAAACTACACAGATTTATCAGCTGGAAGGTATGATGTATGTAGCTATACTATAGCTGAAGGTATTGAAGGATAAATTTGAAAGTATCTGGGTTTTGTTTCCAGTGTAACATCTCTTAGAAATAATATACATAATGAGAGAACGAATGATATTTTTATTGTAGCCTGATCCACAAGAAGTATTCTTAATCTCATCGAGGTCCCCCCCCCCCTCCTTTCCCCACTTGATCTCCGTATCATCTGGAAGAACTGATGAGATTGCCAAACGTTTTAAAACTCACCTTTATTCTATAGACATACAGCTTACGGTATGCTAGATCTACACAGGCGCGTAGCCAGGAATTTTCCAAGGGAGGGGCGAAACTGTAGATTCGGCATTGCAAACTATCTAAGCGTAGCGCCACCATAAGTTGGCGCGAAACGTACAAGAACATTTTGGCTGAAAATGCCTCCCAGATCGCTGGAAATGGCACTTCCCAGGCCTTGTAAGTTGCATCTTAGCATTTTCTCTTTTGAAAACACTAGCGATATCATAAAAACATTAACAAATTTAAAAAAAATATGCTCACGGGGGGGGGGGCGGCTGCCCCTTCGCCCCCCCCCCCCCCCTTGGCTACGCGCCTGGATCTACATGGGTTCTTTTTAGCTATAACCAAGTACTGTATAATGCAAAGGACAATGTTTTGATTTTTTTTTTTTTAAATAAAAAATTTACGAACAAGCATTTGTTGTAAATTCTAGCGAAGGTGTTTAATGATGTTTTTGATTGTCTGTTCTTGTCTGTGTAACTTATAACAAACACTGTGACATATGTTTGGATCTTATGCATACAAACTGTTACCAGCATATATCTGTGACTTTCCGTGTCACGATATTAATCTTCACGCTTCATAAGCAATGACGAATCGATTACGTCATGTTCTATAAATATACATGCACTTCCGTTGTTGTTGATGTGTTTTTTTTGGGGGGGGAGGGGAGTGGTGGGTGGAGGAGGGGGAGGTGGCAATTTCACAGCTCCTGAACCCATCTTCGTTGTTTTTGAAGTTTGCCTTTTCATTTGAGTGGGAAAGGGGTGTGGGGGCTTCTATACAATTTCTGAACAATAAAATCATACAACAAAATATTCCATTATTTTGACAATACAAGATGGCTTCCAAACTTGCAGAAAGGGTAGAAAAAATCCTAAACATATCGTACCGTGTCTAGCCTATACTACTCAAAGTAAGATCCAAGACCAAATACCTCCCGCCATGAAACGTTTTGTTTTACTAAAAGAAGGTGACTGTTCGATTCCCAGCTGATCCCGATTCGAACCTCATCATTTCGTCACTCAGACGATAATTAATAATTGTATAGTACATCATGGCGATTTTGTACAATCAAAGAACATCAAAAATGTTATCAAAATGTGTCTGCAAAATAACTTTAAGAAGGTTTATTTGCATTATAAAATAGAAATGTTGATTAACAAATATGAATTATAAATCAAAACGAAATAATTCCATCTCTTCTACTCCTAAAATAAAGATTGCAAATTAACGAAGACGAAATCAAGAACCATGAAATTGTTTCACACTTTTTTTTTTTTTTTTTTTTTTCTTTCTTTGAAAAGTTTATTCACCTCTTTCAACGAGGACCACATATTCAACAAAGGTACGTTCAAGTCATTCTTACCACTGTGTGGTTACTACGAAGTGATGCAAGGCGTGAGTGAAAACGATACTTCAAACTACTTGGAGCAAGTCCAAACCTATCTGGATGACGTCATGGATACGCGCGTTATGACCATAGCAACCCGTCACCTGAAAGATGCAGGTGAGATGTATATAGGTCTGTGTACCCGATACTCATAGCTTGTACAGTAACTATACTGTTCATTTCCTGTAACACATGTTACCGTGTTACGAACACAAAGCAGTAATTACTGTTGCACGGTTGTGGGACATGAACAGTATAGTTGCTGTACCAGATATGAGTATCGGCTGGTCTGTACAATGTAGTCCCCCGTGTCTATTGTGGTCTGTTTCTTTGCATTTCATGTTTAGTAAACCGTGGTTTGATTCTTCCTTGTGCTAACCCCATTACAGTTTATGTTTGTATCTCCAAACAATATATCCATAGGTTCAGAGGAAGTACAGATCGAACAGTCGTTGCGTAATTTGAGAGGGAGCGATGGGTGTGGGGGGGGGGGGAAGAGCCCGTGGATGGTGGGTACACACAAGAGTCCACCAAGGCATATAGTGATGTATACACCATGAAAATCGCACATCACAAGAACGCATCCATGAACGATTTTGAAAGTCAAGCTCTGGCCGTCATCTCTTTGTTGATCCAAGTATTTTTTTTTTAATTGGAAATTGTATTAAGTAACTCAGTAAATATCTCCATACACTATTCACAAGGAAAATTTGTAATGCTGCCCTTATATGTCTATCTGTTTACCCGCAGTTATATGCAAACATGAAGAAGAAAGAAAAAAACTCCGTTTAATGAACTCTTCTCACGTTTACGTGATTATATGAGCGCGTATTCGTGTATTAATTAATGCCGGTATAAAGTTTAACGAACTCTTCTCACGTTTACATGATTATATGAGCGCGTATTCGTGTATTAATTAATGCCGGTATAAAGTACCTTCATTAAACTATGCTTTTCAGTGGCTTAAGTCTGACGTGTATAGCACATGTTGTTGATAATAATATGCGCGTGTACTGTTAACACAAATGAAGTTGTGGGGAACGGGTTGTATACTAAACAACTGCGTGGGAAACGCTCGTTAAAGGTATAATCATAGCTATAATGTAATCTTCCAGGGCCAAAAAAAAAAACCCACCCATCATCGTTAATCTAAGAAGACAGAGACAATAATCAGGAAAAAATGCTTGACTAGCTACAAAAAAAATCAACTAGAACTGCATTTGCCTTCAAATACGCAGAATTGTAGTGCGCGAGGTGTGCTTTGTAGTATTAGAAAGAACTATGCAAATATGCAGTATTGTAGTGCGCGTAGAGTGCTTGCAGTATTACGAAGAATTTTCGGTTGTTGGTGGTGTTATTTGTTGACTGACAACACACCAATAAGTATAGATATATAGGTACCTTCAAAGTGAGGGCGCTTGTGAGCGCCGTGACATGCTCAGAAATAGTTGGCTACGCAGCCAGCCTCTGAAACTTCAAATGAACAGAGACTATATGAAAATGTAAGTTTCAACGTAGGTATCGTTCACTTGGCCAGTAATGCCAATATTGTAGCGCGCACGCGCACTACCATAATAAATAATGACAGCGAATCTTGTTAACACAATACTCAGTCGGATATCCATGATTTCTTGGAAAGAGAGGCCCCACTTAGGAAACAAGTATCGCTGTCACTGGATACCGAAATAACGGTGCATACGAACACATCGGTAGGAATTCAGGAATACCAGCTCTCAAAAGTGTGCTAGCTGTCGCTACCATGTAGCTGCCACTTATGTTGAGTCTAGTTAATAGTGATACTACTGTCAAAAGAATTCAATGAGGGTGCCCAGGCCGTAGGGCGCCCTCACTAGGTCCGGCAATGATGACTAAACCTTTACATTGTATTCTATAGACAATACTGTTTGTTTACGTCATTACTATATGATAAGAGATAAAGGACAGTTTGGATTATGCGATATGATTCATCCTGTATAGGATCACTTTAAGAAAACACACATTGACAACATGAAGGCAGATTATATTATTCCTTGTGGAAGGGGAGGTGGATGATTGATGATAGACGAGTTTAAAGGTAAAATCTGAGGTTGTTATGCCCCTTTAAATGGACACATTTGCCTGTTTCTTTGTGAATGCATGTAATAACGTTATATACCTGTTAGTAAATACTGGGTTTATGCCATACACCTTGATTAGTTCCATAATGTATACTGGGTAATAATTAAGCAAGTTTATGCTACTAAGTTTTTAGGTGTAAATATTGATTGTAAACTTAGCTGGCACAACCATATTTCAACTATATGCAGTATAATTGCACGGAATGTTGGCATATTATCTAAGTTGAAATATGATCTATCGGAAAACATACTCAGAACACTATACCAGACCCTGATTGTCCCGTATCTCACTTATTGTTCCATTATTTGATCTGGTACATACAACACCAACCCAAACAATCTTATAATACTCCAAAAGGCAGCCATTCGCCACATAACACACTCAGCCCCACGTGAGCACACCAGTCCCCTATTTAAGAAACTCGACTTACTAAAATTACACGATCTCATTAAAGTTAAGCTTTGCATTATTTGCCTACAAGACCTGGAATGGATTACTACCAGCTGCCTTTGACTATTTTTTTAACCAGTAACAGAAATGTACATCATCATAACACGAGGCATGCTAATCATGCCCACTATAATCTCTACAATACCACAATTGGAACTTAAAGCCTACAAAACCGTGCAACAAAAACATGGAATCTTCTAACGAACGATTTAAAGAGTAAAAAGTCAGTCACATCCTTTAAGAAGTGGTTTTGTTAGGAAATAATAGCTAGTTATACTGACTAAAACTAAATTATACCTGTATGTAATTACTATATATATATATATATTGAACATTTAATTTGTACTTATATTTATGTAAATGTATTTATACACACACACACACACACATATATATATATATATTTTTTTTTTCTTTTCTTTTCTTTTCTTTTCTTTCTTCAGGGAGTCTTCCACATTGTTAAGCTTTTAAGCTTCATGGAAGAATTCCCTCCACTTTGTACTTTTGTGGCAAAACAAATAAAGAAAAATATAATGACTTTCCTTTCTTCACCCACTTAGCAGTAAATACTACACGGTTCACTGATAATCATCTGCGTAGTGAATTAAATTTTTATATTATGAATATTCAACGAGACAGTCTGTTTTCTTTCCTCATTTGATGTAACAAAAATTATGTTGTGTAATCATAGGCACATGAAATGAAGAAGGGGATGGCACTGTCGGAGGGGAGGTAAGTTAATGAGGTGAGGGGATTACTCGAATCCCCGTTGGAATTTGGAGGAAGAAGATAGAAACCAATCTGGGTATCAGTTTTCGATTTTGGAGGATGCATGATCAGGCTAATGTCCAACTTTATTTTTCTTTGGCAAGAGTTTCTTAATCTACCCACACAGTTTTCTCCACCGACCCTCAACCGACCCCTACCCTTACCCCGTCCCCTTTCCCAACCCCTCCCCGTCCCCTCCCCTGCCCGTCCTATGTTAATATCCTTCAAAGAATGGTCAAGTGTCAGAATATGAACTATTAAAGTTTCATTGTTACAATTAATTGCACAGCATATGCACGTTCGAGAAGCATGCATGATCAAAATGTGAGAATTGTGCCCTTTTGAGTATCAACCTAGTTTTGAGGTGAACATAACGAGGACAGATGGTCAAATTATTTCGACCGTGTATTTCTCAACGAAGACATGAATTGAACGCATGTGTTTCGTTTACGGTTGATATTCAATATCTGTCAATTGACCTTAAATGTAAGTCACCAAACTTCCGTATATGTTTATTTACTAGAACGTTGCGTTGTTGTTGAATAGACAGTTTTTAATGTAAAATACTCAAATTTACAACAACAAAAAACATTCGAGACCCTGTTTTATTTTTGACTTCATTACGTGAAATGAAATGGGATGTTTGAATGAACACTGGCGAAACATTCGATAAATCATCAAAAGAAAAACCTACATATATATATATATATATATATATATATATATATATATATATATATAATAAGCAAATATTTATAGAGCGCTTTATGCAAAGGCCTCAAAGCGCTTAAACAAGTACACAAAAATGCAAGTCAAATCACTATAAATTTTTGGAATAAATGAGTTTTTAAGAGACGCTTAAAACAGTCAACCGATGGTGCATTGCGAATTGAAGATGGTAGATTGTTCCAGAGATGAGGTGCAGCAGAGATGAAGGCTCTTTCTCCATAAAACTTTGTGTTTGGGGTATGGCTGGTGGCAAGAAGACACTTTGTAGACGATCGAAGTTGGCGTTGAGGATGATACTGAGGAATTAAATTTGTAATGTAAGCAGGGGCAAGGGAGTGTTGTGATTTGTACGTTAAGAGGAGGAGCTTGTAAATTGACCGTTGTTTTACTGGAAGCCAATGGAGTGATTGAAGCACTGGAGATATGTGATCATGACGCGATGAACATGATATTTACCGGGCAGCAGAATTCTGAACAGTTTTTCAGTGTAGAGTCAGGAAGGCCAAATAAAAGGGAGTTACAGTAGTCAAGCCTGGGCATTATCGGGGAACATACAAGTTTTGTAGTTATATCGTTGGTTAAAAACTTCCGTATCCGGCTGATCTTCCGTACGGCATTGTATGATGATTTACAAACAGCATTGACTTGTTGTTTCATGCTTAGATGGGGATCCAGTACAACTCCTAGACTTTTGACGTGCGTGGACGGAGTGATAGTGGTCTGATCAATTTTGACTGAAATAGATTTGATTGTTGTGGATTTAAATTGCGAGGTAACATGGAGGATTTCAGTCTTTGAGTCATTGATAAAAAAATTGTTTGATATAGCCCATGATTTTACATCTGCAATACAGTTTTGAATTTTTTGAATAGCATCGTAACAATGATCAGGATGAGAAGATGTGAATAACTGAATGTCATCAGCATAAATAACAGTTTGCATATTAGCTGAAATGATTAAATCATGCAATGAAGTTACATACAAGGTGTAAAGTAACGGCCCCAGAACTGAGCCTTGTGGGACTCCAGTTACAAGCGTATATATATATATAGGCCTATATATATATATATAGGCCTATATATATATATATATATATATATATATATATATATATATTGTATAGAGTTGGAAAATCCAGAACAGTGCAAAAACTTCCATATATATATAAATATATATAAATGTATATATACTTACATACACCTATATACGTATAAATGTGTGTGTGTATGGGCATGGCTTATACGCAATGCCAATGGTACATAACGGTTGTCGTAAACATAATACACTATGTTTGTTTATACCGATTTCAATCAATTTTAATCGCTGATTGCTAGCAGTAACCGTTATATCAGCACTGTGAACTGTGTTTATCGCTACAAAAAAAAAACGTTTTTTTCTTTATTTTTCATTATCACGAACTTGTGCAAGTATGCTGGTATAGCTAGAACTGTAGCTATCTATTATGAAGATATATCCGCCAACCTGCCCTTGATTTGTCTGATTTATTAAGATCCGGCAGAGCTTATTTCCTGTAATTCAGCGGTGATCTGTGGGTGGGCATATGGGGGAGGGATGAGGGTAAGTAGGGCTTGTAATGCAAACTATACTACGGAGCATAGAATGTTCGTCACTTCACCCTTAATTTGTGTAAAACCTTTAGAAAAAGTGTCTCTTTGCATAAATCAGAAGTGCCTTTATGGTTGATATAAACTAATGGAAAATGCCTGCATTCGTTTCGACGTCTCTAGCTCTATAACTCAGTCCAAAGAAGGTTCACAGTGTAGTGCAGAACTTATCAGTGTTTTAACTGACCAGAACCGTATACGGTGATATGACCAGACTCGCTATTTATTTTTCCTTCTTTGTCTTTTAACTGACATATACAGGCAGATATTGCGCTATCATGGATAAAGCGTATACAAATCATATAAACATACGTATAGACGATCCACTGCCAGTAGTACTTTCCTAGACTATATACAACTGGAAGATACCAAGTCTGTGCACGCAGGCTGTCTCATGCATGGATATATATACTTTTCAAATCAGTGATTCTTAAAAAAAATCGATAAGTAAGATAATATTGTCAAATCATAAAGGTTCTAGCATCGAAGTAAGGTTCAGAATTATATGCCAAGGCTCCTTAATGGATCTTCGAGGCCCCGTGTGTCAAAATTAATTTTTATGTGTCTTATTTGGTTTACGACTTTTGCCGTATGTACAGTCGGGCTATACATATACTGAAACGCCGTGGAATACATGGGTGGGGTTGTGCTTGTGTAGATGTTTGTGATGGGGTATGATGATTTTTGGCGGTTAGGGGGGGGGGGGGTGATGATGATGATAGGTGAAATAAGCGCAATCAATTATAAGTCTCGTAGGAAGGAAGGTGGGTGAAACCTTTATATGTCTCACATACGCCCTGTTTGTATCCCCTGGTAGCGCATATTTTGTGTTTTACGTCCATGATTCTCCGCTCCCCATTACTGAAAACTTGACATTATGTATACGTGCGCTGCTAAACACTGACTTTGAGAGAATTAACATATCTGCAGTTTTCATTCCATCTCGAGGGTTTCTCAACTTTGATAAAATTTCAATCATCACAAAGTGATATATATTTATCCCGTATATTAAACCAGAATATCGATGGAGTTTCTCCTTCTTTGTTTTGTTGTTGTTGTTTTTGTTGATAGAGGACAGTGCTTAATTCCTCTTAGCATCAACTTGATTACGTCTGCCCTATAAGACTAAGCTATATCGCAGCTGTATATTCCGTAGCGATCTCTTCAATTAAGGACGAACGCGATAGATTCACGAGGATCAAAACTCTTATTAACAGTTGACCTACTCTCGCTATATTGCTCTCGGTATCTGATCTATACACACTGCCGATCCAAAGAAAAAAAGTAATATGATCTAGAACTGCAAAATGCCAAACAAGGATGTGGTGAAAGGATATGCAACACCGGTGTCGTCGTTCTCGGTAGTGTCGAAATTAAAACTTCTGTTTCGAGGGCCGATTGAGGTTGCATGCAGCGACGCAATGCCCAAAGGAAGTCAAATTTATTTCAAAACATTATGATCGGAAAAATCTGTCATATTTATTATACTTATTTAAATAATTTATTACGGTTTTCTGTTTGGCTTATTTATTTGGATTTGTTGGATTTATTAGTTAATTAATTTATCAAAAGTTTTAAGAGGTTACATAGAATGGGTGTTCAGTACTATTCCAAGGCAAAATATAATTACATCAACGACGTGTCGCCAACGGGTTAAGGGAGGGCGAAGCACCGGAGCTTTAGGCACCCCTAGCCTACAAAAATCAAAATAACAGTATCAAATATGTTTCTAGGTTTAGCGTGCATGATGTATGACCAGATTAATTCACTTTGGCTTCGGCTTTGAACACAACGTCTCTGTTTACTGCAGTTTTTGGACAGATCTTACAGTAAAAGTGACATCGACTTTACGATCCGCGTAATATATAGTCATATGTCATATTAAATTGACATATGTAAGTTTCCGGGGCTCTCATTGGACGATCATTGTCACACATCGTTTGCCTGTGCTCTGATTGGACGAAATTGACATATGTCACCATAGACGAATATCATATTTTATCAAATATCAAGGTATCATCTATGCGTAACAGAGAGAGAGTCTGGTGGGCTTGTCGAGCAGATAAAACTGTTCACTTTTTTGACATATTTGGCACAAATGTTCTCCACCCACTATATATGAATATATGAATATTCAATCATATATATGTAATAATGTCTCTTGCATCGATACGACCCTAGCCAAGCACAGCTGATGACGCCACGATCAGTAAACTAAATCACAATATGTCTTAAAAATATAATTAAGACAATTCTATTTAGGCTTCATCATTCTCTAGCCGCCATTGTTTCCCTCGAGTGCACGCAATGGCCTTCATCTCTTCATTTACTTATCCCGTTTAAAATCCAATTACTTGTAATATAATTATCATTATTATTATTTCTAATATTATTACTATTTTTATCGTAAAAACAGGAAAAGAGATCGCAGAACATGCTATTCTCGTAACATTGTAATTCGTTTTTCCTTCCGTTTTTTTCTCCCTGACACGACCTATCCATAAATTTGAATTTGTTTTTACGGATAACATTATATTAACTTAAGAAAATGTTAATTTTCATCTTACTCTAAAGAAACTGTTTACGAAACATCAGCGACGAGGTAAAACATATTTATGATACTGAGTAGAAACAACAAGTTTATGATATTTGGTAGAAATGAATTGGTTTTAGGGTTTTTACTTACATTGATAGTGTGTTTATATATATTTTCGATGATAAATAATAGTTATTGGTCCAAACATGAGATGGAAATCGTCCACAAGTTACTTGGTAACGAAAATTAGCACGGAGGAATCAGGGGTGTGTGGGGGGGGGGGGTTAACGAGCAGCTGCCCCTACTATTCAGAGAGGGGAAGGAGTGTGTTTCTTCACCCCCCCCCCCCCCGCCCCCTTCGCCCTCCATGTTTCAAATGGGAATAATTTCCTCGAATTTCCTCTTGGTCACGAAATGTATTAGTTTCGGCCAAGGCCCCTAAGTACGCAGCTTATGTCAAGACCACAACGCCATGGGTTGGATCATTAAGCCCGTATTAATTCATGGACCGGTCCATAACTGAATAAAGCATTTTTTAGACGATTTATGATTCCTGATGTATATTTCGGTCTCATTCCTCGTGATCCTACATTATATTATTTCGTTATGTTACTTTAAGATATGTGAAATGCAATATATTGCTTTAAAATATTAATCACATCGTCTGGATTGGAGTTATATCTGTCTAAGTTAATTAAACGCTCAGGAAGAGGACGTTAAATGAAGGGTGACATTCCGACCTTCACCCATCTCATATTTTAAGCCCAAAACATTGATTTTCTTCGTTGTCCTTGCAATCAATATTCTTTAATCACACACATATTTCAAATTGTGTGGCGTCTATGACGTCATGAGTGTAATATACCAAAGCATATCACATTTGCAGTTATCCTATGGTATCTATATGTGGAGTTTAATAGATAATTATAATTCATCCATACGCCTATATGGGGAAGTTAAGTACAAACAAATCAAAAGATTTTTTTCTCAGATCTGACATACAGTGGACACCAACTTAATGAGATTTTTATTGTCATATAGAAGATATACCTTGATTTAGCTATATATAGATACAATGTATTGACCTTGCTACATTTTCAAAGAAGAAAATTATAATATATCTATGCAGGACGGTTCACAGTACTATAAGGCTGAATTTATATATATATATATATATATGTAAACAGTTGGATTGAAGGGAACCCAATGACGTCATTAAGTCTAAAATAACAGTTAGGCTAGCTGGTGACCAATTTTTCCCTTCAGCTATCAAACGCCTTTTACGGGTAATATTTCTTTATCGTGTCTTTTATAAATAAAAGGGAATTGTAGTATCGTTATGTCATGTAGTAAAAGGTAATCATACTTTGATATTCATTTTTTACATTTACTACAATTAGCCAATAATACACTTTTTTGTAGGGAATTATGTCCTTAATTTATTGTTGACATAATATTCAGTATTTCCATTAAGAAAGATGATAGAAAGTGTTCTTGACGACCAATGTTTTTAACATCATTTTATTATTCATCTAACGGCAATCAATTAGGGAGATCAACATTTTTAAATAAGCAGATATGCTCCTTCCCCCACTCCCCCCCCCCCCCCCCCCCCGGCCGTCCAACTTGTTTATTGTTACATTCGTAGGTTTTGCATTCTCTTTGATGTTGGTTTGAATTTCTCTACATTCTAGGCAAAACATAATGTAGATGAAATGTCAAATAATTTACTTTTATGTGTCCGTTTTTATTGACTATTTTTCCTCACTGGCAATCGATCATTTCTTCAATTATTTTCAGGATTTGTGTCAGACAAAACAGATTTACGGGAGAAGATTAAGGCCATCTGGTTTACTCGATACACCAGACAGGCTGCAAACGACACCTCTGCATTCGAGCATGTCTTCTGTGGAGAACTCAAGTCAACCTCTTCGGCAAGCGGGTTACATAATTGGATTACACTGTACAGAGAAGAGAAAGACGGCCATCTTGATTACCATGGTTACACTGGCCTGAGTGTGGTAAGTGGTTTGTTCTTCCCGACTTTCACATTACAGTGAATTCGCTCATTGAGTAATCCTCTCCCTCCCTCCCTCCCTCTCTCTCTGTCGAAACAAATATATATATATATATATATATATATATATATATATATATATATATATATATATATATATATATATATATATATATATCAACTCTCTCATCAGTCTTGACGCTGAGCTGCCCATCCATTTTATTAACCCAAGAAGTAAGCATTAAACTGGTTTACAAATTCTCTATTTAATCAGTTAAAATATAAAGGTGCCTTTACAATTGCACCGTAAGAGAGGAAATTTCTCTTGAAATCCTTTCTCTGCCCTCCTGACTTCTATTCAACTATAGCTCGATCGTGTCGTGTTACAATGTTCAATTAAACTAATGTGACGTCTGCCTTAAGCATATCAGCTAACAAATGGTAAACATATTCCCAGTGTCACCTCTTTAGGGACCTATTTCCTGAGATTACTGTCAGGTTCGCTCCCCCCCCCCCCCCCCCCACACGGTCTGTAACTACTACAACTCTTTTTCGCCAAGTTCTGTAACAAAATTTCCCGCTGTCAGTGTTCTGTCTATTTCTATACTTCTTTATCAACAGTGTCTAATTTTGTCCTCGTTAGAAAGAGTTCATGTTGAGGCCGTTGCTATGACAACTAAAACTGTATAAATAATTTCTGTAGTTAATCCAGCAAGTACTCTTTACGCGCCCTTTTAGCTAACGTGATATACTATATTGTTATCTGCACTGCCCTGTTGTACAACCATGGTATAGAAAACGTTTGTAACGCGATCATATCAATTCTTTTCTTTAGGTATAAGAACTCGCTCTTCGCGAGTGAAATAAATACGGCCCTCAAACACTCTTGAGATGTTTCTGCCAAATAATACCCGCACTGTATAATCTTATAACTGACAACTACTGGAGGGTATGCAACAGAGTATAGCTAGAGAACGCTGAAGAAAATAGTAAAGAAATCAGCTGAGGATAAAACAAATTATTCTATTTTTTACCCCATATTCACTGTAAAGTACAAATAACGCAATTAGTATACACTCACTATGAATGCTCAGTTCGCGTCCCATGTAGGTTCAACCGGTCGACAATTATCTATATTTCCTTGGGTCCGCTAATTGACCCAGACCACGGGCTGTACCCCGCCCACTCCGCCCTCTTGTCAGGCCTTGTCAGGTGTACGGCTATTTTCTAAGCGTTGGCTACTTTACTGAACTGTGTCGTAGGGACATTCTTAGGGGGGGGGGGGGATTATATCTCGGCAATTGCATACATAAAGCAACTGTAGTTGTGTACAAGTGCTCGGGCGACGCGAGTGATGCTTCTATAATCTCCAGGGTTTTTGGACTTGTTGTGCAAGTACGTATTACATGAATCGTTTAACGTTTCAATGTGATATGCAACTGCAGACTCGCATCTAACTATCTTTGTTTGTTTTTTTGCCCTTACGTCACTAACATCCTAATTAACGCAATGACCTATTCAAAACGATTTCGTGCCGCAAGAAAAATGTATTTCGAGTTATAAAATGATCATATTTAGATACCTCATAGGTTCACATGTTTGTTCTGTGATATATATACAAACTCAATGTCTCTTCTTTGATACCGTAGAACCGTAGAACCGTATAACCCGTGTTACTTACCGTAACACTTCTAACTTATGAATTTACGTATGGTATGTTACATAGTGATGAAAGGCATACACCGGTGGGCTGTGGCAGTTAATGTGTTACTTATAATGAAAGAAACATCTCTACACTGAGAGTTGAAACCTCCAATACCTTGTCCCTATGAAGATACGGTAAAATATGTTGCTGGCTAACGCCTTGACTCTTCTAGGCAGTGGATCACAAAGTATAGTTTGTTTCTGATTTTTTGTCCTATCACGGTATAAGTGTTCTTCACACGGGTTACTTTCCTATTATAACTTATTATATTTGGAATCTTTGCATCTCTGGATTTTGGATTTTATCAAAATTCATTTTTGTGTGTTAAAGAAATAGGCCTATAATTTTTCATAGTGAATATCTATTAGTTAAATTATAAAAAAAAGTTATAATGAAAAGGGGAAAAAATAGAATGATGTGATGACGTCGTTCACTCTGCTGTTGATAATATCGTTGACCAAATGCACGCTTTGTTTTCTATCACATCAATTATCCGTAATCGCCCAACCCCCCCCCCCCACCCCCCCCCCCCAAAAAAAAATGCAAATAATCATTCATATTCCGTCTCTCGTTTTACCGTCGAAGGACAACATTCTAGACATTTTTTCGAGTGGCTTTATGAATATTTCTTCCTACCCGACCCTGATCATACTATAAAATAAATAAATAAGAAAAGAAAAAAACGTCAAAATAAAAACGTTTTATCTGAAGTGGAAATATGAGTTATGTTTTCCATTAAGTATTTGATAAAACATTATGAAATATGATTGGAACCCTTTTTGCCGTATAGTAAATTTTGATCTTCGTGAATGTTGTGTCCTTCGTCATTACGTGACCAACATCATCGTCGTTCGAAACTCACGCAAGGTGGCTCAACATGCGTGTTCAAATGTTGGCTATACGTATAACCATTTGGATCTACATATGCATTGAGCTGTTCTGCATGCGTTAATTGAGTTATAATATCTACGAAGAAGGCTACGAAACTAAACAAAAAAACAAACCCCAAAACAAAGAAACTAGGGCGCTATCGTAACTCCGTGGCTTATACGAACCCAAATAGGTAAATGTTAGTGGATGGGGGAGGTAGGGGGTTTTTGGTCGGAGGTTTTGCTCAGAAGAATGTTATAGTTTTGTAGATGGTATACGGTGGCTCAGTTGGGACACTGTGAATTTGGATTATTTTCTGTCCAAATTTCTACTTTTTTATGGTTTCCGGAAAGGGAAAACTATTGAGCCACTTTGGGGGGGGGGGGGGAGAGCTGGGAAGGTTCGATTACCCCTCTTCCCCATGTTCCTAAGCATATACTTAATTGATCAGTTGATGATCGAAAGTTCTTTAGGTGCATAATTATTATTTTCTATTAGCAGAAAATTTCATGTTCGTGAAATAATCAGTAGAATGAGCTCTTTCTTTCAAAATATAGGCTACTAAGTATTTTCTTATTCAAATTATCAATATTTATAGTCATTTAATAGAAATTGAGTAGGTACAAAATATAAATAACTTAGCTTCAAGGTTAGTCTACAAAATATGGAAGTATACAATTTGCATACTATTTAAATATTTTAATGTTTGTCTCTATGCATATCATTATACAGCTTCATCGTGTAGCCAGCCAGCCTATACTGATGTATTATGCAAGATCACATTCTTGTAATCATAATAATCATTGGCTTTATTGGATGACTTGATTGATTGATTAAAGATCATAACAAGATCTATAGATTTCGTTGCCAGTCTTTGCATCATTATGCGCAAGCAATCAACAATCAAATTAATAAAAGTTAGCCGTATAATACTAGATACAAAACTGAAATATTCATAAACTAAATAACACATAGATAGATCACAAGCCAAGAGGTACGGTCTAAATACGGTCTAAATGAAATCCTAAACGCACTAGCAATTGTAATGTCAATATATACCCCCCTGCCTTTATGGAAAGCCCTCTGTGACATTAATTACTTCTGTCAATGACATTTACATGACTTTCTGTGTCTACTACGAATGTCAATACATAGATGGTGCATTGTTTCTCAATGTATAAACACTGCAAAAATACTGCAGCAGTGAATAATATATGTAGCTGTCACAGGGGCATTATATTTCGTTTTGACTTCTGTTTATTGTTTTAAAAACGAATTGTTAAGAAAGGTATATATATATATATATATATATATATATATATATATATATATATATAATATATATATATATATATATATATATATATATATATTATATATAAGGAATATGTCAGTTTTTAATTTCTTTCTCGGTCTTAACCGAAAATGATAAATATCTCCTACATTCATTAAATGATGACATTGCAGGCATGATTTTAGTCTTGCTGTACTATAATCTAATTAAAACGAAAATAATGAAAGTTACATTGTATACGTTGCTTTACCTGATTCTTTTTTAAAGATATTCAGTTAAAATTTTCCAATATCTGTGAAATGATCCAATATATGGATAGAAATAGATAATGATGATGTCAGCTCCTAAGTGCAGGGCTAGATGTTAATATTAATTCATTGTTTTAGAGAGCTCAAGCAAAAACATGTAATTTTTAATTTCATATGCATGGACAGAGCACCGCTGGATGTCATTCAACACTTTTGTCCTTGACGATTTGAAAGACACTGTAAAAACATGTTATTTATTGTTATAAAAGTGTAATGTTTCCTTCATTGAGTATTGTGTTGCATCTGAGGAACTGACTGGTCTGTATGTTAAAGGTTTAGTCCATCAGCAAATTACAGGCATTGATTAATACTCAGCTTAACAATGCTTTCAGCTTAATAGAGGATGTACTTATAGCCTAACATACTTTGTATATAACAAAACGTATAGCTAGGATATAAACGTTGAGGTTAATTGAGAAGTAGAATAACAACGGGAATGGATTATGTTACAAGTACCGAGGGAGTGGATGGGAAGGAGTTAGAAGAGACCCATGATGGGAGGAGTGGTTCAGGGAGGACACGGCCGGGTAGAGTTAAGGTAGAAGGGTATTAAAAGGTCAGGCGTGAGGGGTTGAGGTTAGGGTAAGCTAGGGCAAGGGTGATAGTGTGAGCAAGGTGAACTCCAGGAATTTGTAAAGGATTGTATATGTGGTCGTAGGGTCGTTGGGGACGTGTCCCCATGTAGGGAGTTCTGGGTCGTTGGGGACGTGTCCCCATGTAGGGAGGTCTGGGTCGTTAGGGAAATGTCCCCATGTAGGGAGGTCTGGGTCGTTAGGGGACGTGTCCCCATGTAGGGAGGTCTGGGAGATACCTCCTACTCCCACATTCCAACCCAGAGTGTTCAGTGGAACTCTGTTATCATTTTTCTTATTTGTTGTAATATTTCAGTTGAAAAAGTCTACAAAATGATGTCATATATATTTCTTTACTATCAACTCTTCTTATCTTGTCTCTTTGACAGCCCAATCAGATCGGTGTACAGTACACGTGGTATGACGCCATCAAACCGAGAACCTCCGTCATGCTAGGTATCAGCACAGAATTCGAGCTGGCAATTTTTCACGGCAGCGTGGCTCTTTAACCCTGACGAGGTGACGTCTTTCAACTACGTGGAGGGGGACGATGTCTTCCAAGTAGATCTACAAACATGGACCTCGAAAGACGGTGATGGACAAATAAGTTCTGCTTACTTCCTTGCTTGATACATACCGATGCGAGTGGGTGGGTGGGAGGGGGGGCTGGTGGTGTGGGTGGGAAGGTAACAAGAAATGATGGACACTTATCCAATATTCATTTGCACATACGGAGGATGACGATATTTGAACATGTTTCATTTAGCTGTAGAGGGTGGAGGGGAGGAGTGGTGGTGAGGAGGAGAGGAGGAGGGAGGGGAGGAGGGAGGCGGGAGGAGGAGAGGCGGGGAGGCGGGGAGGAGGAGGAGAGGAGGAGAGGAGGAGAGGAGGAGAGGAGGAGAGGAGGAGAGGAGGAGAGGAGGAGATGAGGAGAGGAGGAGGGGAGGAGGGGAGGAGGTGAGGAGGGGAAGAGGGGACGAGGAGAGGAGGAGAGGAGGAGATGAGGAGAAGAGAAGAGGAGAGGGAGAAGAAGAGGAGGGGATGAGGGGATGAGGGGATGAGGGATGAGGGATGAGGGAATGAGGGAATGAGGGGCGGAAAGGGGGAATGGGGAAGCGGTTAAAGATGAAGGGAAAAGGGTTGAGTCATGCATGGTATTTCCCTATGTATCCATGTAGGGCTGCCACTTTGCAAGCCCCTATAACTATGATGAGGGTCAAGAAATAAAGTTTGGAGGGCGGAATGTGACATGGGCATGATATTAAAGATAAAAATAAATAAATAAAAAAATAAAATTGATTTGTAGAACAGGGCAAATGCAGACATTCCAATTGATGATGAAAATGCTAAATAAATCATCCCAACAAGTTATGATATTGTTTAACATTATTTATCTACCTGCACAAACAAAAAAGATGAGGGAAGCTTAGCTCGATGTAAAATTTGCTCTTAGTGTTCAAAGTCCAGTGAACAGTTTTATACATGAACGGATTAATAGTTTCTTAAAGGAAAATTCGGTGACTGCCATGATTGAAATTTTAGTTTATTTTAGCTCATTATAGAGCAAGTCAGATATATTTGTGACGGCTGGAATATAAGCAAATGCGGCATATGGAGGGACATCTTAATGATCTCTATAGTAAAACTTATAAACAATACAAACGTTAATGCAAATCCAGATCCATAAGTGTCAAAAGCTGGTCACAGGTTAACAAAAATGAAATTCAAAATTCAAAATTCAAAATTGAACCGAGCCTAAAAATATGATGATATATGTTTTTGTACATTTATTTTGTATTTTTAATAGTTTTCTGCTGTTCATTGCTACAATGCCATGTCATGATAATTGGGTTACTGTAGTAAATTATTATTATTATTTTATTTTTACATGTGAATCAATCACTTTATGCTTCTCAACATTTTCCGGTTTTAACATTTATATCTGTAGGTCATTTTTTTTCCTTCGAAAATAAAATAAATTGATGTTATGATAATATCAATAAACAAATACATATAGATAAATCTATTAACATGATAGGTGGATCGTGTGTGAGCATATAATAATTTCCTACCCTGTTATATTCGTGTGATGAATCTTCGTGTAGGCATAGCATTTATAAGTTACTGGCATAACAGCGGCGCCGCCAAAGATTTTGTACAGCGCCGTAAGATTATATCTCTTTGCGCAACTATTCTTTGACAGACGCTTTATACAACACACGGCTGCGTATTTGCTTGCAATGGAGTCCGCAAAGGGGCTCGGAGCGGAGTTGACATGGGCTTCTCACATGTGTTTTACGATACTTAGAAAGTTCCCCTGTTTGGTAAAAAGGACCATTTCCATTTATTTGTTATTGAACGTTTAATAAAATGTGCCTTCTTGTTTCAAACAAGGATAAAAATGAAAAAAAGAAAATATAGTGTTCCCTTTATTAAACAAAGCTGAAACATTCGAATACTGGTGTTTGTAGTACGAAATGCAGAGATGATCGGAAAATTTTGACTCAGTGAGGGGCAGATCGAGGTAACTTGGGGCTTTCCCCTTCAAATCAAATCCCCCCCCCCCCCCATTCAGACTGAACCCTCTTCAGTCGCCCTGTGTAAGCAGGCCTATACCATCACCGACACCTATACCTGTTATGGTAACAGCAAATACCAGTTTCCTTTGGAAAGACTGTTTGGTGACAGGTTTTTCTCTCTCTTACCTTAATATTTAGAGAAACTTTTTGTATTTACTAATACATACATGACTATATATGAGTGGTGTCCAAATATTGTACGGGTAGGGGCTGGGGGGGGGGGTTGGGGTCCGTACGGCCAGGTAACGTGAAACGGATAGCAAATTGTATGTAAACAAATGTCCACCACTGCATATCCAGTATGTCACAGACATAATATACATGATTCGTAACAACTTAGTTTTCTCTTCAAATTTCTTTTATGTGCACGACTGTATGCATTTCTATTGTTACAAAATAATGATGGCGTATACAAAGAAACAAGATTTCAACATCCAATTTACTTGGAACATCGATGTTATTTTCCACCAGTGAAGGCTTTGAGTTTTGTTAACATGGAGTATGGATATCAACCTTTATGTGAACAAAATGTCCAACTCTCCACCCGTATAGCCTATATTACACTATATAGTTTACAGAATATATATGACACGATTCGGAACAACCGACTTTTGTCTTCAAATTTCTTTCATTTGGACGGCTGGATTTTCCTCTTTCATGGTTACAAACCAATGATTGTGTCTACAGAAACAATATTTCAACAACCAATTTATACTTGACACATCGATTTTATTTTCTTGTAGTGAAGGCTTCGAGTTTTGTTAACATGGAGTACCGTATATTAACACTTTGTGTAATGTATATGTTGCATCTATATTTATTATTTTGAGATGAAAGTGGCAAGGTATACATTAATCAAGTACATTGCAATATGGGATATATATGGGATATAGAGCTTCGAAATCGTTGTCATCAAAATAATCTAAAAAAAACTGCTTTTATTCGAATTCATTTATGATTTTTATCTGACTAATATCAGCTACGATCGCGGACGTGACTGCAGGCGGTAGAGGGAGGTTCGGGTGGGGTGGGGGGGGGGGGTGATTTATACGGTGTGCAACGCACCAATGATCTCCCATCTCCCATCTTGTTTTTAGTAAGGTAAATAACAGTGGTAAGAGCCCCCTCGTCCACGGCCATTCATAACCACTGATCTGTACAGATCAGTGTTCATAACCCAGACTATGCATACGGCAGCTGCTTTTCTAGCAGTATTCCATGTACGTCAAACCATGGAGCTATAAACGAGACTTAGCAACCACGACACATGACGTAATGTTACTACCTGACGTCTCACTTAGCGATGACATCATGGAGCTCTCGTAGATATAGAAGAGGTGTGCTACCTAAGGCATGACGGGTTTAACTACGTCATCGATCTGCGAGGGTATATGCTTCTATCGTGCCATTTTATTCGGCTCTGCCGCAACAAAGGTTGTCGATCGGAGCTTGACGGAATTATTTTGACACGTTCTCACACTTTTTTTTTGATTTGCACCTCGTATTGGAGTTCACCGTTAGTTCCTTTTAGGTATTTTAATCAGTAGAGAGGTTAAGATAACCGTGGGCAAAAACTTCCATAAAGATTTTGACATTTAGAGGATAAAGTTGAGGATTTTTTGTTGTTGTTGCAATTATGTATGTCATAGTCCAAGAGAAAAGAACAATTTGGGGGCTATTAATGTTTCTTTATGGATAATTTTCGGTGTTTAAGATCAGCTTTAGGCTATGGTAAACCTTTGGAATGCTCTATTAAGGCTAAAGTGAAAATGACTTGGCTCCTCAGTGTAGGCTGAACTTCATTAAATGTTAATCCATAGTTTTGTAAATTCTCCTAATCCAACCAAAATAAGTTCTGTTTTTACTTCAATATCAACAAAAGAGCATATTTGAATGACATTCAACACGATTTTTTCCTTGACAAATTTGTAATACATTGTATAAGCATTTCATTTGAGGGCATTTCACCCACATACGCACAAATTCACGAACACATCCAAAGCTTACTTTCCCCTGCATGAGTAATGATGATTTAATTAAATAAATAAAAATTTCCATCTTAAATAATAAGGCTGTATTTTGAGTATACATTTACTCTGGTTTGATGAAGTGAATTCTATCAAATGTCACCCATGGCGGTTGGAAAAAAAAAACATTTGTAGTTAAAAAGTCGAGTTTTATACTGGGCAAACATCACTTAAGGTATTAGTGACGCCTGGGAAATATATACTCTACCGTGCCTATACTAGAACATTTGCATTTGCCGACACCACTAGGCCTATAAGGAAAGACATTTCAAACCTCATCGTAAACAAGAGACTCGACAATTTGGAAATGCGACTGGATGAAACTTGCTTTCTAATAAATGTCACCGTATACATCATAAATTAAATGGAGATACATACCAGGGGTATTAACTAAAATAGTGAAAAATAGAGAGAGAATATGAACATGATTCTAACATCAAAGGGACATTTGATTAACTGTCGTTATAATGATTATACCATTTGCGGGAAAGTGTACTTCCTTCCTCTATAATTAACATAATATTTACAAGTATGTGATGTGTGTTAAACATATACCTTAACCTTAACTAAAATAGTGAAAATAGAGAGAAAATATTAAAATGACTCTAATATCAAAGGAACATTTGATTAACTGGCGTTATAATGAGTATACCATATGCCGGAAAGTACTTCCTCTATAATTAACATAATATTTACAAGTCTGTGTGTGTAAACACACCGGTAAACATCTAAATTAGTAATTAGTCGTATTGTTTTTAGTATATTTTAGTAGTATATATGCATATGGTTTAATCATTATAATCTAATCATAAACTCCATTCCATTAACATAAAGTCTGTTCAAAGTATCTCTTTTGAGATCCGGCTTTAGGAATCACAAATGATTTTCGAGTTGGTAAGCATCATGTTTGATCTCTAGAGTAAGGCAAAATATGTCACCAAAAACAGAACTAGTATTGTTCGATACAGGTGTCAAACGCCTACAGTGAAATTACGACCTTCCTTACCGGTTTCGAACCTCTGGACATACAATCAGCGTCCATGGCCTAGTTGGTTAGGGTGTCCGCGTACAAAGCGGGAGGCCCGGGTTCGAATCCCGGTAGAGGCTGAAAGTTTTTTCACTGTTCTGGATTTTCCTTCTCATTACGTTTTCATTTATATATATATATATATATATATATATATATATATATATATATATATATATATATATATATATATATATATACGTACATATACTGTACATCGAACGCATCTCATCCGAAAATATTAACATTGGCTAGAATCGGTTATGCCCGTAGTTATAAAGGTATGAGCCTAAATTTGTAGCTGACGGTGTAAAAGTGGAACTTAACCTTAGCATCCCGGTGAAAGTTTGACTCCAATTTTACCGCGATAGTTTCACTTGAAGTATAATATGGTTTAATAGTGATATGAAAAATATAGATAGAGAAAATAAAAAAACCGTAGGCCTATATTAAGTTGAACATATGTCGATAATACGTCAGCAAATTTTGGTAATTTCATGGTTTTAGGCTCACGATCCAGGATCCACCATGGGTCCTGAACCACTACCCCCAGTGACCCCCCCCCATCCGACCCCTCTCCAGAAGACATAATACTATGGACTTGGTGTTAAAAACAATGATTTACTCAATCTCCGTCGACCCGCATATATATATATATATATATATACATATATATATATATACATTTTCCGACTTCTACAAAATCCTGCGAATGTTCAAAAGGTTGTCCACTACTGCGAACCGTTGTTACGATACGATTTAAAACAACTGCGGAACCCTTTATTCCACCTCCGAAAGTTGCACCCCATATGATAATGTGCAGTGTTTGGTGGACTTAAATAACAAAATATGTTTTCAAACTGCATTGTAGTCCGTAGTGCATGGTACACTCAAATTCTTTTATGATTAATTTTATGATATAGTTCAGTGTAATCTTCCTGGCGAGCTAGATTGTCGGTCAAAATGACAAGACATTAAATGACATCGTCAGTTCTTGCCCTCTTGCAACCCGCCCTCCCCACCCCCCCCCCCCTCCTCACCCAGTCCCTCCGTTGATCTGCTTATATTAGCATATTATCTTATTATTAACTCACGATATTGAAGTTGGCAGTATACTGTACATACCAACTTCAGGATTATGCAGGATCAAATTGTAGACCTACACAAATTGTCCCAAACCACCCTGTCCCGCAGTGAAGAAAATCTCTTGAATTTACACCTCTTCTAAGTTACATTTCACAAGGTTTTCTTTCTGACGTCATATATATGTTAGAAGGTATGTATAAGACCATCGTCAAATTAACCTTTTGCCTAAACGGTGTATCAAATACATAGCATTATTCAAAATCACTCGAAATTCAGAATTTTTTCGTTCCATACGATTTAATTAACTGTCAATCAACCAGACCGTTGAACCTTTCGCACAATTGAAAATCAAATATAGACTAAATGTATTCCAATCTAAGTAAGCCCTCTGTCTTATCGCGAAATATTCCAATCACCGAAGGAATGGCGTCATGTTTTGTTACTAATATGATTTGTTTTCTACTACGATTCGCTGTGACTCATGTAACTGTTTATAAATATGCGATGACATTCAAGTAAAGAGGGTTTTTTTTTATTATTCATTCATGAGACGGTATAATGCATGTACCCTAAGCTTATAGTACATATACTTGTAACTTACGTGTAGTAGATACGCGGTTTGTTTACATTAAGACATTGCTAATATAGTACTAACCGTTACCGACAGGGCTGTATAGTTGTACGGATTTCTGGAAGCCCAACTAAGACATCCCAAAATGAATTTGCCTCTGATTTATGGCTGGGTGAGATGGAGATGCGGGGAAAGGGGTGAATTTATGGCCAGGTAATTAGTGTGGAGAGGTAGAAATACCGAAACGCTACACACCTGTGTATGGTGATGCAATATATCAAACAAAGTATGCTGCTATACTTCGGTGGGGAAGCTTATCTCTGGTTTAATAGGCACATACGCCTGTGTTAAACGTACCTGGTTGTTTAGGTGACGGGGGAGGGGGGGGGGGGGACGAGTGGTGGAGTATATGGGCATGAGGCTGGAGATGGTAGGGAATATTAATTTTTGATTTAATTGTCTTTTTACAGGATATATATATACATGAAACATTATTTATGTAAATTCAAAATTGAAGTTAAATCCAATTAAGATGCTATACTGCATGTGCCTATCTGGAGAAAATCTGTGTGCCTATTTCATCGCTTGACAAAGTGAAAAACAAATACAGTGACACTCCCATAGATCGAAAAGTCGATTGTAATATATTCATATTCATGAATGTAATCATTATGTTAGATAGGCTCTGGTGACATTTACTATCGATAGCTAGCGATGCCTGGTCGCTCTATATTTTTATAGTAGACACTTATTCTTTGTGATCTCAATGTCTTCTTTGCCTTCAACTAGCCTGAAGGTATAAGTCTTCATCGTAGGTAGTGTATTGCAGACAATGACTACCTTATGATGTGATTCATACGTGAATCATACACATATATGATGTGTGTATTTGGGGGGGGGGGGATCGAAGCTTGATCGCTATGTAATATTATAAACACTTGTTCGATATAATCTCACTGTCTGGTTTTCCTTTATTGTCTGAAGTTAAGTCTTCATCATAGGTTTTAACGTAGTGTACTGCAGACAACGACCACCTTGTGATGTGATTCATACATGAATCATACACATATGATTTGGGATGAGTAGGGAGATGGGGAAGGGGAAGGAGATGGGAAGGGGCAGGGCCTGGGGGCGGGGAGGGGAATGTCGAGGGGAAGAAGGACGGGGAGGGGAGGTGAAGGGAGAGAAGGGGGAGGGGAAAGGGAGGGTAGGGGTAGGAAAGGGGAGGGGAGTCATTCTAAAACTACTGTATTTGTATTGGTTAACTGAGAACTCATTCGAGACGTAGTTTTAGTTTAGTCTGAATATTTGGGAGTTTGCCAATACGTTGTTCATCCTAGATTGTCGTACAAGCCGAGCCAAATAGCAAACCACTTCGGTTTTTCGAATCTCAAATTAAATATGTCTTTAAATATTTTAAAGATATCTTCAATTAACTCAGGACGATATCTTTCATTTAAAATATCTGCAACTGGTTTAAGATATGTGAAATTAATTTAGGGATATCTACAAATTATATATTTTGAATACAATATCCTCGAAAGAATTAGAGATATCTTTAAATTCCAGAACAATTAACAATATCTTCTCATAAATTAAAGATAGCCTATTAGTCCGAGATCAGTTGTGTAGTTAATTTAAAATATATTTTTTTCCCCGAAACTTGGTACCTTCGTGTACATTTAACGCTACTTTTCAGTAGTATTGATATCCATAATACAAGCCCTCCCCAGTCCAAGTCTATGATCCCCCATCAACACGTCCTCCCCACACCCCTTCCTCAATTCCCCACTTCGCAACTCCTTCACATCTGCGTGTGGCTACTTCAAATACCACGTGCGAATGAGAAACAAATGTTTGGTGACCGGAGCGTGAATTCTATCAGCGTTAACCATTTTATATTCCCGCCATAATCCGGTCGTCTGAATATTATATCGCATCACTTGAAAACAAAAATATCATTTTGCACACGAAGACACAAAAGGCGCATCTACGTGGTTGTGAGTGATTTTATCCAGGGACCAGCAACACCTATTTAAAAACTGAGCTATATAGTTGAAGGACACGTAATCCATTCGCCACAAGGTATAGAAATACATCCACCCAGGGAGTTGTAACTCCCTGATTCACCCATATATAACCTTTGTCAACACTCCTCGTGAACCGACTTTTCAATGCACGTTTATGGCAAGCCATATGGGACAAACACCGCATAACATATCCTCTTAATACGAATATATACGCGTGTTAAATCAGACAATAACTGACATGTCTTATCATAGCTTTCACCCACATTGTAGCCTCGCCAGTGCAATAAGTGAGCACTTGCAAAGTTAGTATCTTTTGACGTACACCCAGGCCAAACGTACTTGATCTAGACAACAGCATGATTAAATACGTGTATATATTCGAATTAATCCTCATATGTGTTCGAATTAATAAGTGTATATATTCGAATTAATACGCGGATATATTATGCGGTGTTTGTCCCACGTGGCTTACCATACACGATTTCCTAGTCTGTGTCACTGGTCTATCCAACTCGTATTTTCGTTCACCGGTCGTTTCAACGCTTGTAACATACAATTGTGACTAAAAGACGATTTCATTACTTCATAATTCTGACCAGACAATAAGGTTTGCGGTGTAAAGAATAATACAGACATGGTTACCACTGTACTGGCCGCAGAAGCATTCTGACATTGCTAAAAAAAAAGATTCTAGCTTGTTGCAAATTGAGCGTATCAGAGACCAATCATTGACTATACTCACATATAGGGCGAAGTTAGCTATAATCTTTAGTAAAACGTTAGCAGTTATCCTTTTAGAAACTAACTTTTTATATCCATATTAACTTGATATAATATTAATATTAACATATTAACTTGCTGTCGATTGGTAACAGCGAATTTAGCTATAATCTGCGATAAACGTTATTAATCCTTTAGAAACTAACTTTTTATATCCATATTAACTTGATATAATATTAACATGAACATAATAACTTGCAATGTTGATTGGTAACAGCGAACATTGAGGTTTCAATTTAAAAGTTTCGTCCATATTTCGCTGACACCGTAGTATCGAAAATAATTATAAAGTTATCAAGTTTTGGAACATTAAAAAAATTTGTCACGTTACAATACAATCTTTACTATAGACAATATGCTGCGTGGTTCACGGACTCCCGGGTCGTTGCTTACAAGACATATCCCTGTTATGTCCAAGGTCAGACGAATACCGGCCGCGTAGACGGTCCCAGAGCTCACATCATCTTCGGGACCACATTGCGGTAAGATCATAAAACGTATAGGTGACAACCAACTGTTTTTTTTTTTTTTGTACGAGGAGCGGGGGATAAACTATCTTTGAGTTGCAGTGAAGGTTCCATCAATGACCAGGTTACACTTTTGTTTTGCGTGGTAATATATATGATGGCACACGGACAGCGAGGCATTCTCTGATTGGCTGATGAGAAAATCTACCTTCAGGGGCCCCCAAGTTCAAACGATCTTATGTGAACACTTAACAGGTTAACAGTACTCTCTCTGGTTGAAACAGGCCTATGGTTGTTTTCTCTGGCAACACTTGATACCTTTTATATAGATATCTCAGGGACCGATATAAAAAAAAATAATAATAAATAATAATGTCAAGGTATAAGATTCTGATCACTAACAATATACTAAGCTACTAACAGAATTTTAAACCTCTGAAGAAGAAGATCCTGCTAGGATCGAAACGTCAGGCCAATTAACTTTTACACATTCTCTTACACAGGCAGTTTTACTAACAGTTTTATTTTATTAGGATTTTAAAAGGATAGTGGTTGCCATGGTTATATTGACTTACTTCACTAATGTAAAAATTACAACAAAGGAAAGCAAATTAGGAAATATAAATTGAATCATTGTCTCTTGTTACTAGTATTTATTGCAATAAACTGTGTCAATTACAGAATGTAGTGATTTATCACACACACATACATACACACACACACATATACATATCCTAACTGTTGCGTTCCTCTAGTATTATTTTCTTTCTAATATGCCGGCTGTAACACATATTGTAAAACCAAACATCAACATTGAGTGATAAACACACTCCCAACTCCAAGCAACTCCAAAGAGATAGATAAAACAACAAACAATAGATTTGGTTCCCACTAATGTGTTTAGATGTTCTTTCATATGCAAATGAAGACTTGAACAAGTCTATTATTTCTCACATCAGAGATTCACATGGCAATACGAGATGAATATGATGTGTTTGAGTTAATGAAGGTCTTACAAAAGTGTATAGTAGAGATTTGCAATGAACTATATCTATGTTTATTCAGCAAACACATATAACTATATATTATGGATAGTATATTATTATGCATCTCACACTCGAAACATTTTTCCATGGCATTATTTACCACTATTATAAAAATCACAAATGGCAAGTTCGGGTTAAGTTTCAAGAATTGGTTTTAAATAATCAAATTTAAAGCTTTCTGCCGATTAACAAGAAATGTGTCTGGCGTAAACTCACCAAGGAAAATCTGCCAAATAAAAACGTATATACCTGAAATATGGGATTACATATGTTGATCGCCTCTACCATGTAATTTTGACTATGTGTAAATTCCCAAGAAGTACGAGCTCGTATCTGCTACCCAATCATTCGTATTTGGAATACCCTAGATACCCAGGTCAATAGTTCAAAATCACTCTATTACATTTAAAAAAAAACAACTAAAACGGTCTTTATTAAACAAGCACGTGTAAAGTTTCTAGTTTTTTCCCTATGTTTAGGTGTTTTTGGTGGGGTGAGGAGGGGGGTGGGGGAGGGTTGTGTGTGCTTTTTGTTGGTGGCCTGGCCTCGATAAGCTCTGCTTCTGCCAGGTCTCCCCCACTTCACATCATTCTATATCAATTGTTTGATTCCTATGGAATGTATTTGTATATTGTTTATTCAAATGTTATATGTTCACTTTGTTTATGTTATGGTGAAGGGGAAAAACTAGTTTTCAATTTCAATATATGTGTGTGTGTTGAATGTGTGTAGTATACAGTACATTGCGATGATGTTTGTTATGCGGGCTATCTTGTAATTCTTCCTCTTCCGCACATAACTTTCAGTACGGTACCGTAGGCCTATATGTATTATAAATTCCCAGTAAATCAGTGCACCTAGCACAGATTAATCATATACGTGTGCAATATATACATCAGTATGCATAGTCAATACATTGTTTATCAATTAACAACTCAAACGACGAAATTTCATATTATTGTAAACTTTTTGTGTTACAAAAATACATTATACTAACTTTAAAGCCTCTTCATTTAACCTGTTTCTTCTTTAGATCTTGAAAGTGATTCAAATATAAGTATCCACAAACACTAACATTTATATAAAGTGTTATAAGTTATTTCATATACACTTACATCATGTAAGTGTTATTAGTTATTTCATATACACTTACATTTTGTTATTTTAAACTCTGGAGATTAAGTTTACTGCTCTTATTTTTTGTCAACACAATAATTGGATAACATTTAAAAGAAAACACATCTGTTAAATATGCTTTTTCATTTTACAAAACGACGTTTAAAAGCTGAACATCTCATCAACCATCAACTTCCGATAAAAGTCCCTGAGGTAGATGTATAAGCCTACACCACTACCTTACCATACACACCTACGTCACATTATATTGTAGTCATGGTTATTTGGCAACCTGATCAAAGTTTCTTGGCAGTCAGTGCAATAAATGATTCATAATGAGATGTGCCGTTACAAGGTTATAGGCCCCATAGACTGTAATCATATACATATGAACATATACATGAGATGAAGTAACACAATTAACAATAACCTCAAATTCCTCAAACAAGAAATAGCTTTTAAATATGCCCAAACATTATTGACGACTGAAAGTGTCACCTTAATGGATTACATTATCATCTTACCTTAAGCCATGATGCATGACTTACATAATATTTGTATTTCGTTTTGTTAGCTGTTGAATTCTAATAATATTTTGAACATCTTAGAGAGCAAGTCGAAAATTCTCATTGCTATACTAGGACTAGCTTCCATAAATCGTGGCACAACAAACAGTCTAAGTGAATATCTGCTCCCAATATTTCAAGAAATTTTAAGAAAAAAGGAAGAAGAAAAACATATTTTTGGAACACAATTACGTTCAGACTTCTGACCATAGTTGTATCATTAACACGTCATAATAGGCCTAAGTACTATTATTTTATTAGTTTCAATTTTGGGCATTTCTGTTTAGTAAGTTCGTATAATTATGCTGATTTGTATTCAAACCAGATTCATCTTTTTTTTGTTATTTTAGACGTTGTCTGTCATTTTATACGTAGTTTGGCTTTACTGTCATATATACCCACATCACAGACTATATATTCTATATAGATTCAAAGCTGAATATGTATATGCTTTTGGTATAGACTAACTGATGCAGTGTAGGCATTACACAGATGTATAACTCCGGTAACCCGATCCCGTTTAGTGGGTTGAAGCATATACGGGTAGTGTTATAAGATATACATAAATAACCTAGATATGTAAGAGTGAAACTTTAACATTCGTCAAACCGCGTGAGTACACTAGCAAAAGCAATGTGTAGAATGTTGTTTCTAGTAATAGACATAAAGTATATGATTACCATAAGCTACAGCACACAGACACATAAAAAAAATCACGTATATACAGCTTTGCAGTTAAGCCATAGCCTATATACCGATGTTAGGAAAATATACATTTTCAGCAATTTCGGGAGTGTAATTGGTTGTACTCAAGGCAGCAAGCAGCGGTATGTGCATAATTTCTTCTCGACTTCAGACATGGAGAAACTGTATACAACACAACTGAGCAATTCATCATAGGAAGAAACTAACAATAGACATGCGTTTCATTTCATTCCTCTTACTTTACATATTATTGTCGAAATAAATACTGTTTTATATATAGCAAAAGTTGTGCATCGATATATATAGTTCCACCGAGAATCGTAGAGGACATTTTAAGGCCGAAAACCTCCCATGTAACTCGATCAATATGCTTCACGTGCTGGAATAAACGTCAGTTAAAAATACCAAGTTCAACTGTCATATACAAAACATAGAATTGTTTAACATTTCCACATGTGTACGTTGATTCATTGACTAACCCCCCCCCCCCACTCACCCCCTCGCCCTCGGATTGTAAACTTTGTCGTAAAACACAGATCACTGCACATCATAATTCATATTTTCCCACTTTCTTCAATGCACTAAAATTGCCGCACGTACTACTTTATATGTTTATCATATAAAATTCAGCATATTCCATAACACCTGTATTTATGTATGCCATTCTGTTCTTCTTTGTAAAGTTTTCTGTAATTCGGCCTAATTTCCAAGAGAAGAGGAGCACATAATGTAAGAGAGATGCTTTCGATGTAAAACGCCGACATAGGCCTATAGAACAAAATTCCTGTCAATCTCTGAGTCCCATATGAACTAAGCCTAATATATATTGACAGCTCACGCACGTAGGCAATATATGAACATATCTATTTAACGGGATTTACAGCAGCTGCAGTATATTGACTTGAACGTATACAAAACTGAGAGAAACTTTTGATACATTACAGAAATGTTAATCATGCTCCCCAAATCACCGTACATACGTCATAACTATTTAGTTCCACGCAGAAGTTATCTACGTACGATAGCCCCGAGGGCAGTGAAGTGTATACGATCGCACATGCATGCAGCCTAATTCCTGGAAGTTTATATTTGACCGAAATCGTTGTCGTCTTAAGCGGTGGTTTTTATGTTAAGTATATATCTTAATATACACTACTGTGTATATGAGCGCCATAAGGATGGATGAACCTTGATGTGAAGCATGTGTAACTTGCAGTGAGGCTTTATCTGGAATTAATATAGTAACTACGTAACATTTTCGCGAATTTAAGGTCCATATTATATTTTCAAAAGTGAATGTCTTTTCGTAAATTTTGGTGAAAAGGGGGACTCGAAATTTCATTTGGTGTACTTTAAGTTTTTTTGTAATTTTTTTCTTTTCTTTTGGTAAATCGAGTGGGTCCTGTAGAAAAAGATATGATATATATAGTTTAACAGTTTACGTCATATTTAAATTCAAAACATTGTTGTCTCGTATTAATGGGTATAGTTTTATCCTCTTTTTTTCTATTTTTACTTTATTGCTTAGCTTGATTTATCTATATGTATGTTATTACTACAAACGTCAACGTTATTTTATATGCTGTATGCATTTTAATGTAAAACATCGCGAACCAAGTCAGTGTCTACGTAAATTTCCTGTTCTATAGGCTTATCAAATAACAAAACAGAAACAAACAAAAAATGACGAAATGACCGAACTTTCA